>NC_051158.1:70019086-70214505 GCF_013339745.2 Dermacentor silvarum
AGAAACAAGGAATGAAATAGATTTCATACTCTCTGCCGATCCCAGCACAGTGCAGGATGTAGCGAGCTAGGCAGGGTAAAGTGCACTGCCCATAGGTTAGTGAGGTCTAGGATTTCTCTCAATTTGAAGAGAGAAATAATAAAGGTAGTCATGAAGAAACAGGCCAACCAAGACGTATTAAGGGTAAAAGCAAACCAATTCAGGCTGGTGCTCGCAAACAAATATGCAGCTTTAGAACAGGAAGATAAAGACAACTTAGAGGTAATGCATGAAACGGTAACTAGGCTGATCTCAGAAGCAGCAATTTGTGTACTAGGAGATAAGACACCAAGGCAACCAGTAGGTCAGCTCTCCGAAGGAACAAAAGACCTAATAAAGAAAGGACAAGACATGAAGTCAAACTCGAGAGATCAGATAGAATTCGCAGAACAGCCGAAACTGATCAATAAGAAAAAAGTAAGGGATATCCTAAATTATGACGTGGAAAACATTAAGGAAGTAGTGAAATATTGACGCATGAAATCAGTGAGAAAAAAAAACTTGGCATAGGACAAGGCAGAATGTATGCTATGAAATCCAAACTGTGTAATATCAGCAATTTCGATGAAATAATAAAAGCACCGGAAGAATTCTATACTGACCTTTACATTACTGAGAGCATCCAAGCCCGTTTCATTCGAAGTAGTGAATAACAGGATACAGAGGCTCCTTCTATAACTAGCTATGGAGTTAGAAGGGCCTTGAATAACATGAGCAGCGGAAAAGATGCTGGAGAAGATGGAATAGCAGTCGATTTAGTCAAAGATGGAGGAGACATCATGTTTGAAACGCTTGCGGCCCTTTATAAGCAATGCCTCACGACTTCAAGTGTACCAGAAAGCTAGAAGTACGCCAAAATTATACTCATTCATGTAAAGGAAGACGTTAAAGAATTGAAAAATTATGGTCCCAATAGCTTGCTTTTAGTATTGTGTAAAATATTCACCAAGATAATTCCCAATAGAATCAGGGCAACACTTGACTTCAGCCAACCAATAGAGCAGGCTGGCTTCAGGAAGGAATATTCTACGGTGTATCATGTCCATGTCATATTAGGTAATAGAGAAATCTGCGGAGCACAATAAACCTCTCTATATGGCTTTCATTGATTATGAAAAAGCATTTGATTCAGTGGTGATACCAGTAGTCATAGAGGCATTGCGTAATCAAGGAGTACAGGAGGCATACGTGAATATCTTGGCAAATATCTGAAACGATTGCACAGCAACCTTGGTTCTCCACAAGAAAAGTAGAAAGTTACCTATCAAGAAAGGGGTGAGGCAAGGAGACACAATCTCTCCAATGCTATTCACTGCATGCTTATAAGAAATATTCAAACTGTTTCACTGGGAATTAAGGCTTAGGAGTGACGATAAATGACGAATATTTCAGAAACCTTCGGTTTGCAGATGACATTGTCCTATCCAGCAACAATAGGGATGAATTTCAGTAAGTATAATTGATGACCTTAACCGAGAAAGTTTAAGAGTGGGGTTGAAGATTAATATGCAAAAGACAAACATAATGTTTAATAGCCAGGCAAGGGAACAAGAATGCAGGATAGCCAGTCAGCCTCTAGATTCTGTAAAGGAGTACGCTTGTCTAGATAAATTACTCACAGGGGACCCTGATCATGAGAAAGAAATGTACAGAAGAATAAAATTGTATTGGAGTGCATACGGCAGGCATTGCCAAATCCTGACTGCTAGCTTACCACTGTCGTTGAGAAGAAAAGTGTGCAATAATTGCATTCTACCGGTGCTGCCATATGGGGCAGAAACTTGGAGGTTAACAAAGAAGCTCAAGAACAAGTTAAGGACCGCACAAAGAGCGATGGAACGAAAAATGTTAGGCCTAACGTTAAGAGACAGGAAGAGAGCGGTGTTTATCAGAGAACAAACGGGAGTTGCTGATATTCTAGTTGACAATAAGCGGAAAAAATGGAGCTAGGCAGGACATCTTATGCGTAGGATGGATAACCGGTGGACCATTAGGGCTATAGAATGGATACCAAGAGAAGCGAAGCGCAGTCGAGGTCGGCAGAAAACAAGACTGGATGAGGAAGTTAGGAAATTTGCATGCGCAATTTGGAATCAGCTATAGACAAGGCAACCTAAAGTTTGCCCGCGCGGCACCAGCGCCGCCCACTCCCCTGGTGGAAGGATGGAAGTGTGGAAGGTCGCCGCTGGGCCAGCGCGCGCCCGTGTTCTCTACGGCGCGAGCGACCGCGTGCGTTGTTTTCGTGACGGCGAGCGCGACCTCATCAACCTCACCCGCCGTGGTTGCTCAGTGGCTATGGTGTTGGGCTGCTGAGCACGAGGTCGCGGGATCGAATCCCGGCCACGGCGGCCGCATTTCGATGGGGGCGAAATGCGAAAACACCCGTGTACTTAGATTTAGGTGCACGTTAAAGAACCCCAGGTGGTCCAAATTTCCGGAGTCCCCCACTACGGCGTGCCTCATAATCAGTACTGGTTTTGGCACGTAAAACCCCATAATTTTTGACCTCATCAACCAGGAAAGGTGGCACGCAATACTGTTGTGTTGTTGATTGCCACAAGAGCCTCGAAAAGTCGAAAGCCGCCCGTGAAGTTCTACAGAATTCCGGAGAGGTGGTACGAGGAGGACAGGCGACAAGCGTGGATAACTGCAGTGCGCCGAGAAAAGTAAGTCACGTACTTCCGCATTCGCGTGCAATATCACGGCCGCTCGATAAGAACGCAATAGTAATGTGCCTGTACTTAGCGCATGGCCGTTTCTTTAGACGTGTCGCGTAGTTGAATCGTACAGTGAAATCCGCCGCGTTAGCTTAGCGGTAAACGCATACGTGTAGCGCCGCTAAGCTCGACGACGCGAGCTCGATTCCCGGCCACGGCGGCCGCATTTAGATGGGGGCGAAATGCAAGAATACAGTCTTGCCAAGTACTTTGATTTTTACTTTGATTTTTCTGCATTTTAAAGAACCCCCGGTGGTCAAATTTATTCCTGAGACCCTCCATTACAACGCGCCTCATAATTATATTGTGCTTTTGGCACGTAAAACCTACGAATTTAATTCATTGTACTGTTCGTTCACTCGCGATCGGCAAAAACTGGCTCAAGATAATTATATCCTTTTTCCAAACGCTGCAACTTAAATTCCTAGTTGTACAGGCAACAAATAGGGCCGCACGTTACTTGTGTGTGGTGGCAATCAGTATTTAATGCAAGCTGCGGTCATCGCATACATCGGTAAGCGGCAGATCGCAAAGCAGCTGCCCGAGACGCGCGCGTTTTGTTTGTTGCTTCGCCATGCTTTCTGGGTTCACAATATCCAAGCATGTTTTAAAGTAATTGCCACCTTGCACATTCTTCCTGCTTCACTCTTCCCGCCAAGAATTTTCGTTTCGTGTAGTAGCCAGCCATCGGTGTGAGCTTACTTTAGCTGCGGCGGGGCCATTCGCCCGACGAGAAACTATATTTGCTTTGATGAGGCATGTATCGCTAATTCTTGTGCTCGTGCTGCTGGTCCCAAGGTAATCGCTGGTTACCGTGACCTGGGTTCATTTCGTGGAGCAGTTTGTACGAGTGATTTCTCATGACCAGTGAAAAGATACCTTGCTCAATAATGCAATGAGTTGCCATGACTCAAGCATTGAATAAGGCATGATATACTTTAAATATTTATACAGCATGATATAAGGCATTATGCACATATGTAGTACTTACATCGTTAATAAATTTTATTGGCTTATTGGTGCCTAATGCATGTGTTCTTTCTGTTCCGACAGTGCTGATGCCACTCCCTGGGAGCCAAATTGAGAGCAGCCGTGTGTGCGCGCCCAGCGACCAACGAAACCAACCGCAATCTCACCGTCGCAATCGTCACCATCTCTGCAAGCATGCATGACCGCTTTGTGACTGCACCATAGAGAAATAAAAGTGATTAAATGACTGAACTTGGTGTGTACATCTAACTCGATGTCGTATACAATCTTGTTGGACACCTCCGACACGCACTTGGCTCTCACTGTCACATCACCGCCCACAATTTTTCAACACCACACACGTGTGGAAGCAGACGCTCCCCTTTCTTGAGGTTGCCGCCACGAAAAAAACTGTTGGCGTCGGCAACCGTCTTGAAACCGCACTGCAGTCTTCGCATCGCTGTTCAGCAAGCAGGCGATCTGCCGCCGTCGAAAACGGAGCGCCGTGAGCACGAGCAGCGAAGGAAAGCGCGGGCGAAACAATGTAAACAAAGCGGAGACTGCACCGCGGAGCGACCGCGCTGCTTGAAATTTCCACATTGGGGGCGCTGTCAGGAGGCGCAGCAGCGCCTTCAGGCGATCGTTTTCTCGTCTATAGCGCAAGACAGGGGGATATCTCAGGGTCCTGCAGCGGACATAAATGTAGGCCGATGATGATGGTAATGAATGAATGAATTGCGGAAAATGCTAGGGATGACTTGGTAGTGATTAGCGCAACCGAAATACGTGGCCAATACCCTGCGATAGCCAATCGATATCCAATCAATAACTAATTAACAATTAATAAATTCCAGAGAATGCAGGGATGACTTGGTAGAGCTTAGCCTACACTGTAAAAAATTTCCGTAATTTTACAGCAAAAACCTACGTAAAATTTACGTAGACCATTCTGTTTTATGAAAAACGGCGGGATTCTCCGTAAAAAAGACGGACGTGAGCTCCGTTTATGAAAAACGGCGGTATTCTACGTAAAAAAGAAGGACGTGAGCTCCGTTTTTGAAATACGGAGAGCCGTCCGTAATTTCATGAGGAGGCCAACTGAACATGTTACTAGTGAAAAATGAACACGCAAAAAATATAACGAAAAGACACTGTCTACTCTCACTGCCAGTTACATATATCACCATAGATAACGCTGTTTGAACATTATTCGCGTGCGAGCATAGTAAACACACAAAAAGGAGCAGGTAGGGTTTGAGCGGTGGCGCTGCTTACCACCCCTTCATCGCGCCTACACGCTGGGTTGGATTCCTCCAGCACAAACAACTGTACGAGTACTCGCTAATGGCGGACGGTGGAGGTGGTGTTCCTGTCGCATTTGTGATTTCACACTAAACAGGAAGGAATCGGCGCTGGATTGTTACACAAGTAAGTGATTTAAGTGTCCTTTTTTCGTTGTTGGTGCACGTCGCGCGTGCGAAATGCTCCGCGATGGCCGGTGATGGGCTCAATTGTGTTGTGTGAGCACGCTCTTTAACGAGATTCCTTGGCCATGAGGATTGACAAAGCGACATTGCGAGTCTGTGATAAAGGGGTGTTTCATTTATTGTGTTGAATGCGTACTCACTACAACAGAGACGTGTAGGCAATATTAGCGGCGTTGACGCCTCTAGTAGCTCCTTTGTCGTCTAATGTGGCCGCTGGTTTACGGACGTTAGCATTCCAGTTAGTACTGTGTTGTGCTGTGTGCTCGGCGTTCCAAAATTAAGTGAAGGCGTTGTACCCGTTAGTATCTCTCTCGACGCGGTGCAACGTTATGTTACCAATATTCGGTGACGCATTGCATCACAGTGAAATTTTATTATTATAAGCTTCGGACTCAGTGCCTCAAAATCACCGTTTTCCATTCGACGGAACTCTCCGTTTTCCATTTGACGGAACTCTCCGTTTTCCATTCAACGGAAAAAATTTTTACAGACTATAAGTTTGACGGAAACGCTGTTTTTCATTTACGGAAAAGTGTCCGGCAACGTTTTACCTTCAACTTTCACCGTAAACTGAAGAAATTTCTTTTACAGTGTAGCCCAAACACGTGTGTAATACCTTGCGATAGACAGTCGTTAGCTAATCGATAATCGATCAATAATTAATCAATTCCGGAAAATGCTTCTTCTTCTTTCTGGGGTTTTACGTGCCAAAACCAGTTCTGATTATGAGGCACGCCGTAGTGGAGGGTCTCCGGATTCATTTTGACCACCTGGGGCTCTTTAACGTGCACTACAACGCCAGCAAACGGGCGTTGTTGCATTTCGCCTCCATCGAAATGCGGTCGCCGCGGCCGGGATTCGATCCCGCGATCTCGTGCTCAGCAGCGCAACGCCTTAGCTGACTAAGCCACCGCGGCGGGTAAAGGCGATGACTTGGCAGTGCTTAGCCTAGACCAAACGCCAGGACCTGCCAGATGCCCATCAGCTCTGCTGCCTTATTAGCATTGCGAGTCCAGTGCAAGCTACGCTAATTTTTACAGCGTAAGCTGCCATGGGCTCATTCCAATAGCCGTTTCGGTTCGCGATGGTGTCCGCCGCCGTCTCCGCCACCCGTGTGCGGTGACTGTAACCGCTATCGCCGGAAGTGCCTAAACTATGTACCCAGTTCCCGGCGGGATCGAACCCGGGCCCGCTGCGCGGAAGTCACTCTACCACTGAGCCACGCAAGTGGTTGCTATCAATTAGCGGAAAAATTATCTATAAACGCGCCCTAGGTAGGCGTGAATGCGCAGACGACGAGGTGCGATTCAGACGAGGCGCGCAATCAGCGCGATCATGAGCCTCCACCAGTATGGTGGCGCCATCTAGTTAAAGCGCCTGCAAACGCCGCGTGCCCGAAATGTCAGTCGCATGAAGCTGTTGCATGCTGCATGTAACTGGACCTGGTTAACTCAAGCACCCTTGATTGACTATTTGTCACCAGCCCGTTTTGAAGGTTCCAATAAACAATCATCATCATCAACAACAGCAACGTACCAGGCCACGGGTCAAGGGATGTGAGATGTGTGCCACGTATTCTGAATACCTCTTCGCTACACGTTATGGCATCTCCTCGAAAGGTACGAACTGCTGCTGAAGAAGCGAATCGTAGAGCTACGTGCGCGGCTACAACCAGGCATCATCGGACTCAGCAGACTGCTGTGCAGAGAGTGTTACAAGCCGCAGCTCATCGTCGACGCCGGGCGGACAGTTCCAATCGTTCTCGTCAAAACAAGGCGAAGAGATTTTGCCGCAAAGACCCTGTCGTGCGTGGTGGTGGCGAAATCGGAGCTACCCTTGAGCCGCTCCACCAGCTTACATTGTGACTGTTTTGCGTGTGCCACGCAGACCTGTGACTTGTTTATGATACCGCAAGGAAAGCGTGACGGCTTGCGCAAGAAGCAGTGGCTGCATAACATTGGCCGAAAGAACTTTGTTCCGACAAAGAACGGTGCTGTTTGCGAGATAAGGCGCCTTGCTTACTGCTCGTATCAAAGAAGCCCCTAATGCTGCATTTTTAAAAATACTTCTGATCTGTTCAATAACGTTTTTGCTGCGGCCATTTGTACGTTGCGCAAATATCGGGTTCTCCTCAGTATGCTGAATATTCTGCTGGGACTCCATCACCTCGCTTGTCGTCAAATGTTATTCAGTCGGAAATGCAGCACTAGAGATTCAGCTTTTCACTAAACAATTATGCCCGAAGATACAGCCTCTCGATCGCACTTTTCGTGATTGTTAGGATCCGTTGCCTCCTTTACTGAAAATCGAAATAGGGGTTTGTAGAGGAGCTATTCTTTCCAGCTTACCTCGATGTGTCTGTCATTCCCTTAAATATAAATTAATGCATGACCTGAAAGAGTTCATGGTAAATAGACCCGTGTTATTGCAGGTAATGAGCGCCAATTAGTCCAAATAATAAAGGGGCCCTGAACCCCCCCTCGAGCTTGGTGAAATAACACAGTCCGCGGATAGCATACGCTGCTGGGAACCTCTCATCCAAGTTTTGCTGTCGTACGCGGCGCGCGGAGCTCGCAAGCGGAGCCTAAAGTCACCTTTCTCTAAAACGCTCTCGTTTCAACAAAAGCCACGATCATCACTCTCTTCTGTGTACTTATTACGTAATAAAGCACATTCCAATGCACGGATGCTATTGGTCGCTGCGGTCGGCCGCCACGAGTCCACTAGCTGCTCGCTGTGGACAACCGTGTTTGGCTTATGTTTAGCGCGTCGTAGGCACCAAATTCAGACGTCGTGGCGTCTACGTTAACTCGCTGTAGACAATCGCGTTTGGCTTACGTTCAGTGCGTAGTGGGCACCAAAATTCGATCTCCTAGCGTCTACGTTAACATCCAAAATGAAATTTGAACTACGCACCACGGTGACATTACGAAGAAGGTGGAGCGTTGTAGCCCCGCCCCACTCCGCCGTAGCCTTCACAGTGGAAGGCATTGAAGGAGAAAGGGGAGTACAGCGGAGGCCGTGTTTGATTGCAAATAACTCCGCGTCTGCTGAACGCATTGAAGTACTTTTTGCGGCAAAGTACTTTTGAAATAGCATATTTTCACTTCGAATGCATTTCTCCACTTCGATAAAAAAGGCGAAGCATCCATTGCGATAGCAAATTTGTAGAGAGCTATACGGAGTAATGATAGTAGCTTTATCAGCTGTATAAACTTGGACATGCAGCAGCACCGGCAACACGCAGAACTGTTGTCGACGCCGTCGGCGTTTTGCCCGCGTTCGCACAAAATGCGTGCGGCGTTGGTGGCTGTTGCCGGAGCCTCTGATATAAATAGGCACTTGGTGCCGCAGCTAAACGTCGCCTCCCTCCCACGGTATTTCGTGCGTCAGAAGAAGGCGCGTTTGCTCTACATATATGGTGATTGTAAAGGTGGAAAGAGACGCCTACTTCTGCAGCCCTTAAGGGAGCACGGCGCAGAACGCGCGTTTGTTCTCCGCCGTGCGTTCATTCCCCGTGAAAGCGCGCGCCCGTCGCGCCCTTTCACTCGCACATACAGCGTTCGGCGCGCGGCGACGATTTCATCTCCATTGACGTCATACGGAACCTCACGGCGACGGCGACGGCGACGCCGACGGCAGAAATCTGCTTTTGAGTGTCCGTATAATTGCTATCGCAATAAAAAGTGATTCAGGGCCCCTTTAAGGCATAAGCCTTAGTGAGATCTCTGTTTCAAGGTCGGGTTGTGAGGTACAGAACGTGACGTGACCTAAGCAATGCCAGTAGCGAAAAACGCATGTCCAGCTGTGTATAATAGATTAACAATCATTAGCAATGTTAATAATGACCGATTAGTGGTGGAATTAAGGTGGATTAGGATGTATTAAGGTGGATTAGGGTGCATTACGGTGGATCAAATAAGGTAAGGGTGGATTAAGGTGGATTAAGGTGGATTAAGCTATAATAAGGTGGATTAGGGTGGATTACAGTCGAATAAAGTGTATGAAGGAGGATTCCGGTGGAATAAGGTGGAATAAGGTTGATTAAGGAGGATAACAGACCATTAAGGAGTATTACGGAGAATTAGGATGCATGAAGGCGGATTAAGGTCTATTAAGGTGTATTAAGCAGGATTCGTGTGCAATAAGGTGGATTAAGGTATGTGAGGTGTATTAATCAGGATTAGGGTGGATTAAGGTGGATTAAGGTAGAATAATGTACTTGAAGGTGGATTGGGGTGGATTAGGCTTTACACTAGACTTTACAAGGCTCTTGCATTCGCGCCTCTTAGGCGATAGCTAAGGACACCTGGGAATTTTTTTCTGTTCTTGAATTTGCTTTGAACTGGGCTGCCACGCATGCATGAGTGCGTGACGATTATTATTTGGTTTCCTCACGGTACAGCCAGGGGCTGTTCACATAATAGGGCGTTCTTGCTGTTGATATCGACTGCAAGGCGGAGGCCGGGAATCTTCGCTTTCATAGTGAATGCGTTAAAATCACCTTTCTTCGGTTTTGTTCTGTGGGTAAACTTCTTCCATCGGTGTAACACGAGTCGAAGTCTTTGAATCAATGCGCTTTGATTGTGAAGGTTGCGCAACAAATGATTATGGTTATGATATAGTAATGCTGGGAATATTAAGTGAGTAATAATGTTTAGCACTGCAACGTATTAGCCACATGTAATTGTAAAATGATGTTTCATTCATCCTGTGTGAGTGATTAACTCTGTGCGAAATTTTCTAGCTACATTTCACTGGAGACCATCATATTCAATCTTGAGACCACAGCGCAAAAGCCACTTTCACATTGAGACAAACACTTGGACGGAAGATGCACTCGCGACTAATTCATTATAAGAAGGCACGTTGAATATAATACCTGCAGTACACAAGCGCGCACAGGCACGAAAAAAAAGTTGTCGCAGGTTCACCTGAAAGGCGAAGCATCAATTGCGATAGCAAATTTGTAGAGAGCTATACGGAGTAATGAGAGTAGCTTTATCAGCTGTATAAACTTGGACATGCAGCAGCACCGGAACACGCAGAACTGTTGTCGACGCCGTCGGCGTTTTGCCCGCGTTCGCACAAAATGCGTGCGGCATTGGTGACTGCTGCCGGAGCCTCTGATATAAATAGGCACTTGATGCCGCAGCTAAACGTCGCCTCCCTTCCCTCCCCCTCCCCCCCACGGCCTTTCGTGCGTCAGAAGAAGGCGCGTTTGCTCTACATATATGGTGATGGTAAAGGAGGAAAGAGACGCCTACTTCTGCAGCCCTTAAGGGAGGGGAGGTGAACGCTGGACTGTCGAAGAGAGAGGTTGTGTTGCGTCTCGCTCCGACGACCTCGCCTCGCCAGTCGCGCCTAGCTCTTCTCCCGTGCGGTCGTGCCTGCACTTCGCCCCGGCGTGTGCTGCACGAGCCGCGTGGCTCACCATCGTCGGCGACGTCACCTGCAGCCGCGCACGATTTGCGCGTCCCAACGCGCAACCTCGTGTGTTCCCTGCGGGCTTGCATCGTGCGACGAGTGGATTTGCTTCAGTGTTGTGCTCCGCGAGTGGCGTGCCCAACCCGACATCTGTGCCGCGTCCCCGGCTGTGCCGCCTCGTGCGCGCATCGCGTGGTCGGTGCTGTGCGCGCGACGTGCGTGTAGTGTGTTTGCCCCCTGTGACGCGCGGTTCGCGTGTTGACTGCGGAGCCGAGCGGCATGGAGGGCTTCCGCAGGCCAGGAGAGCGCCCGCCGCGCGCGGGCCATCGTCGAAGTGCGAGCGCGTCTCTCGCGACCCTTGTGCCCGTGACGCTACAAGCGCTACAAGCGTCGCGTGAGCGAGGCGAACTAGAGGTGCGCGCCGCCGAGATCGTGGACGCGTGGATAAAGAAACAGGCCACCACCACCCAAGCAGCTGCCGCCGCGGCCGCGCCCGCCGTCACCGAGACACACGTGGCGCCGGCTATACCTTCCCCGCAGGCGAGCCTTCCCCCCTCGGAGCAGGACGCCGCCATTGCTGCCATGGCGAGCACCCCGCTGCCCCCATCCGACGACGAGGAGGCCATGGACTCCTCCTCCTCGCGCAAACGCACGCGCGAAGCAGAGAGCGAGGAGGAGGAGCAAACCGGTCGCCGCAAGCTGCCGCCGCCGACCGCCCCACCTTGCCCGGAGAGCAGGGACGACGGCGACGCCATCTCCCGGCGCCCGGGGGACTCAGCCGCCTCCTCGTCACCGCCCGCGGCACGAGATGGCGCCCCCGCCGATCCGCCGGCTGCGCCGGCTCTCCTGCTCCCCTCGAGCACCAGCGCCGCCCCTCGGACGCCCGGCGAGTCGTCCGCTGCCTCCTTCGCGCTCTCCCCGAGGGAGGGCGCGCGCATCAACACGGTCGCTCCTCCGGCTGCCGGTGAGGCTGGCGCGAGCCCTGCTGCGTCGTCTGCTACGGCGGATGCTCGTGACGCGCCCGAGTCTGTGCCGTTGGGGCTCGCGCACGATCCCCGAGCAGACACAGCCCCAGCCGGTCCGACGCAGCACGGCCTCGCCCACCCAGCGGCGAGGTTCCTGAAGGATCCCCCCCACCCCACTCTACCGAGGCAGGAGGGGAAAAACAAGAAGAAGCAGAAGAAGGCGGGGAAAAGCTCTGCACCCAAACAGGCTTCCCCCCCTGCTGCCCCTCCGGCCCCGAGGCCCACTCTGGCGGGCTCCGGCACACCCACAGCAAAGGCTGCTGCACAGGAGGCCCCATCCACCCATGCACCACCAGCTGAGGGCTTCCAGCTGGTGCTGTCCAAGGCCGATCGCCGCCGCGCAAGGGCACCAGTGAGTGCTGCCATCCCGGTGGACCCCGCGGTCATTGGCACGGCCCTCTTCCGCCCATCTGTGGTGGGTGGCACTTTCAGAGGAGCACCACGCCTCTCTCTTGCGGCGGTGCTCTCAGCGCGGCCAGGTGTTGCCGCTGTGAGAGTCAATCACAGGCGCAACATCGTGGCCGCCGACGCCACCACCCAGAGGTGCTTGGAGGAGCTGCTGGCCACCACGGAGCTCCGGGGAATACCGGTGACTGCCCGGCAGCCTGCCGAGCGAGGCAGGAGCACTGGTTTTGTCCACGGCGCCGACGGCATCCCCGCAGACGCGGACCTGCTGGGGGCCATCGAGTCGGGAGTCCCAGTGCTGGCTGCTACCAGGGAGGCCGACACCATCACCATCCGGTTCGCGGGGCCGGTCCCCCCTGAGCATGTGAGCCTCTACAAGCTCCGGTTCAGGGTGCGGCCGTCCAGACCGCGTCCACTGCAGTGCCAGCAGTGTGGCCGCTTTGGGCACGTGGCTGCCTCCTGCGACTCGCCATCCAGCTGCCGTCATTGTGGGAGGTCTCACGAGCAGGGTGACAGCTGCCCCAACGCGGCCCACTGCCGCAACTGCGGTGGCCACCACCCCGCAAATACTCCTGCCTGCCCCAGGTGGCAGGAGGAACGCAGGGTGGCCACCATCTTGGCAACTGCCCCTGCTCCCCTCTCCCGCCGGGCAGTCCGCGCTGGTGTCCGGGAGGAGAACCTGCAGGCCAAGGCCACCTCAACGCCTGTGCAGGGCCTGTCTTATGCACAGGCACTGGCCGGCCTCCCACAGGCGCCCCAGCAGAAGGCAGCCCCCCCCGGACGGCCCCCCACACCGGCCCCACGGAAGCAGCGACGCCAGCCGCCTGCCACCCCTGGGAGCGAGCCCACCACAGCCCCAGCATCACTGGCAATGCCTGGCCCGGACCCTCGGGACCAGATCATTGCCAGCCTGCAGCTCGCCCTGAAGGCCATCGGGGAGATGCTGCCTGCCGAGAGCCCCCTCCGAGCCATCTGCCTGCAGGCAGTGGCAGTCCCGACCACAGTCAACCAGCATGGCTGATCCCTCACCAGCCACAGCTGGGAAATGCCGTCGCCGCCCGAGTGTTCTCCAATGGAACACCAACTCACTGCGGCGGCGGCATGCAGAGCTGTGCGCGCACCTCCTGCGGTGTGATTTCGACGTCCTCGCACTGCAGGAGGTGTACACTGTGGCCGAGGACCTGCGGCTGCCGGGATACACGGGCTACTCTGGCGCCACCACCTGCTCGACGCAGAGCTGCACGGACGCTCCCTGCCTGGAGGGTGCCCACAAGAAGGGGAAGCCGAGGACTGCCATCTACGTCCGCAGCAGCCTGGCCCACTCGGTGACCCCAGTCTCGGACGTCGTAGGCGGCGCCATGGAGTGCTGTGCTGTCACGGTACGCCTTGACAGACAGGACACGACCGTGGCGAGCGTCTACGTTCGTCCTGGACAACAGTGGGACCCCTCCAGCCTGGTGCGGCTTGCAGCACGCCTCGGCGGACATGCAGTCCTGTGCGGTGACTTCAACGCCCACCACACCGACTGGGGCAGCCGCAGGTGCACCCGCCGAGGCAGGGACCTCTGCAACGCCATCAGCCGAGCAGGCCTGGTGGTACTCAACAAAGGAGGACCCACGTACGTCCGCCGTGGGGTGAGCACAGCCATCGACCTCTCCCTTACCACCGAGCAGCGCTCCTATGACTGGGCTACAACTCCCGACACTTGGGGATCTGATCACTTCCCCATCTTGATCACCCCCGGGTGTGGGAGAAGGCCGAGGTCACGAACATACCACGTCACAGACTGGTCCCTGTTCAGGAAGCGCTGCAGTGAGTTGGAAGATGGCTGTGACCTCCTGAGTGCCATCATGGAGTGCGCCCAGGCAGCCACAGTCCAGTGCTCTGCTCTGCCCGATACTCCTGCCCCGGATCTGCTCCTGCTCAACCTCCGTGCGTCCAGGCGACGCGTGGAGCGCCGAGCAATCCGGACGGGCAATGCAGAGCACTGGACCGAATACAGGAGAGCGGATGCCCGCTGCAGACGACAGGCCAGGCGCAGAAGGAGCCAGAGCTGGGGGAGCCTCTGCGCCACCATCGAGAACCGCTCCAAGGGCCCCCTGGCCTGGCGCCTCCTAAAGTCCCTGACCGGCAGGAAGGTCAACCGCCACCCCGTCCTCGCGGTGGCTATCTCGCTGGGCATCAGCGAGGCGGCCCTGGCGGAGTTGCTAGCGGACCACTTCGCCCCCCCGGCTGCCCTCGCTGCGGCCATCCTGCCGGTCGGACTTCCCCCTGCCAACCCGCCTACCTGCCTGCTGGAGCTGCATCCGGAGTGGGCGACCAGCCAGATCGCGGCCATCTGCCAGGACCCACTGACTCTCCACGAGCTGCAGACGGCCCTGAGGAGGGGCAAGCGTCGCAGTGCACCGGGAGCAGACGGAGTGACACTCCAGATGCTCCGCAACCTGGCCACCAGTGAGCAACGACGCCTGCTCGACTGCTACAACAACATCTGGTGGTCAGGACAGGTGCCGGAGGCCTGGCGCACAGCCATCGTGGCCCCCATTCTGAAGAGCAATAAGCCGGCTAACGAGCTGTCCTCATACCGACCGGTCTCTCTCACCTCCGCTGCCTGCAAGGTGATGGAGGCCATTGCTCTGGCACGGCTCGAATGGGTGGCCCGCGCCTGCGGGTTCCTCGCGGACCAGCAGACAGGCTTCCGGCGCCGAAGGTGCACTGCGGACTCCATCGCAGACGTCGTCTCCACCCTGGAGGACGCCAGGGCCAGCGGAGACCTCGCCATGCTCCTCCTCATCGACGTCAAGGGGGCGTTCGATGGCCTCCCACATGCGGTCGTCCAGCAGGCTCTGGACCTCCTGGGCATTGGCGGCAACCTGCGGCGGTTCCTGTCATCGTTCCTGAACGACCGCACCCTCAGGGTCCGCGTGGGCCATGCAAGGAGCACTCCCCGTCCGGTCGCAGCAGGCGTACCACAAGGGTCAGTGGTGAGCCCGTTTCTCTTCAACCTCGCCCTGGCCCGGTTGCCTGCTGCACTGCCGACCGACCCTCACTACAAGGTGGAGTGCTCCATCTACGCGGATGACATCGCCCTGTGGGTGCGGGGACCGCCGCAGTCAAGCCGCCACGTGTGCCTGGCCCTCCAGAGAGCCCTGGACACCACGGCCGCCTACCTGGGAAGCATCGGACTCTCGGTTTCGACGGGGAAGACGGTGGCCCTCCTCGTCCACCCGAGAGCAGCGGCACGGCGCTCAGCTCCCCGGCTGCAGCTGGAAGGCGTGCGCATCCCATGGAGTACGACTGTGTCGTACCTTGGGCTGCGCATCGACCACCGGCTAACCTGGCTACCGGCAGTCGGGGCCATGCAGACCCAGACCATCAGGGTCCGCAAGGCCGTGTCGCAGCTCCTTGCCCATGGAGAGGGCTGCTCGGTGAAGTGGGCCCTGCGGCTCTACGAGGCGGCGGCCACATCACGCCTGCGGTACGCCCTCCCGCTGGTGGCGCTGCCGCCACGCCGCCTCGAAAAGTTGGAGCTGCAGCACCGGGCGGCCATCCGACTCTGCCTGGGCGTCCCCCGGAGCTCCCAGATTGCCGCTACCCTTGCGGAGGCTGGAGCATGGCCCCTGTCGCTCCTCTTCCTGCAGCAGGGGCTGAGGCACGTCGACCGCCTCCACCATGCTCCTGATGGCAGAGGCCTGCTGCGTCGCCTCCAGTCCCGGCCTTCCTCAAGGATGGGTCAGCTGTGCCGCCTCTACGAGGAGGTGGTTGGCAACCCACCGCCGAATGCGGTACAGCTGCCCCCACCGCAGAGGCCTCCTGTCCCCATCGCCACGGAGCTGCCCGGGATTTCGAAGAGGCGCTCGCCCGCTTGCGCCCTGCAGCAGACGGCCGCCTGCCTCCTGGACGAGACCCTCGGAGACCACCTCCTGGTGTACGTCGACGGTTCGGTGGTACCGGACACCGGCTCTGCCACGGCGGCCTGCACGGCACCAGCCCTGCAGAAGAGCAGGCAGTGTCGACTGCCCAGACACGCCAGCTCGACTGCAGCGGAGGTGGCAGGCCTCCACCTGGCCGTCGACCTACTCTCCGAGGAGCTTCCTGGGGTACCAGCGGCCATCCTCTGCGACTCCAAGGCAGCCCTCCTCGGCCTGCAGAGGCCAGAAAGCGCCAGCCTTGGAGTCGCACTGCTGTCTACCCGGCTGACAGCGCTGCAGGACGCAGGCCACCCGGTGTCCCTGCACTGGATCCCCGCCCACGTAGGGATCCCGGGCAACGAGGCAGCCGACACCCTGGCGAAGGACGCCCACCACACCACTGTGCCCCTCAGTCGGGCCGTGACGGAGGGCGACTTCACAGGACTGAGGCTGCGGCGACACCTGGCGACCCACCACCCAGACAAACGGGTGGCACTGGGATGCCCCCCACGACCACTCCCCCAGCGAGGCCTGGCTCGCAGGGAGACCTCGCTCCTTCTCCGGCTCCGCATCGGCTGCAGCTGGACGGCAGCACGCAGCTACCGACTGGGACGAGCGACGTCCCCGGCCTGCAGCTCCTGCGGGGAGCCGGAGACGATCGAACATCTCCTGCTGGCCTGCCCGGCGTACCTCCAGCAGCGGGGCCCACTCCTGCAGGAGTTCCGCCGCCTGGGCCTCCCCTCTGGCAAGGAGGAAGATCTCCTCTTCCCCGGCCGACACCACCTTTCTGCACTTCGAGGCGTCGTGGAGTTCCTTGACTCGTCAGGGCTCTCCGCACGCCTCTAAGGACATTTCTACAAGCGGGAAGGCCTCACGGCCTCCCACCCCACCCCGGGCCTGACCGGCCTGGCACAACACCCCTGCAGACTCTGCAGCACACCAAGGCCTTCCATCTCGGCCTGATACGTGCCGCCTATGCCTGCCGGTTTTGCTTCGCCCAGCCATGGCGACTCCACTCTATCCCTTCTTTCGCTCCCACGTACCCCTCCCCGTTGGCGCTGAGCCGTGCTCCCTCAAGGGCTGCAGAAGATAGCGCCAACCTTTCCCTTTCCCTCAAGAACCACTTATCATCATCATCAGTGTGTTGTTGCCATGGTGAAAGTATTGTTGGTCGGGTGGGTGCGCAGGCAGAAGTCGTCCGGTAGAGGTATTCGGAGCTGGGTCTGCACTGCTTACGTAAGTCGAGGTGTTGGGACGTCTAGAAGTCGTAGTTCACCTCGCGGGCGAACGACCACTCGAATAGCATTGGGTGGGAGTGGTGGCAGCTGCTTGCTACGCTGCACTGTGAGGCGCGTCTCCTTGGTCGCAGGTGGTAGGCGGGCCGGCGTCTTGCCGCTGCGGGTGGCGGCTGTTGCGTCGTGCGCCGCGTTCCTGGCGTTCGGCCGAGTTAGCTGCCTCGGAGGTAGCGTTGCCGGAGTGGTGAGGTGGTTTCGGCGAACTGGCTGGTCGGGAGGCGTAGGCTTTATACAGCACTGGTGTCCAATCGTCTGACTGGAGCTCTTGTGCGGTTATGGTGTGGCCTTCAACCGTTACTTCCATCATAATGGCTGGCGTTGCCGGCGGTGCCGGCGGAGAGGTAGAGTCCGGGTGAAGCTTAACTGGGCAGCTGAGCGTCTCGGTCCGATAATCGTTCTCAGCACAAAAAAAGGTCGGATTTCACCCGGAATGGGCGGTTTCCCTGTCTTCCTTAGGCACTTATGTCGCTTCTCAAGCAGATAAGTGGCCGTAGGAGAGATTGGGTAGGAGCAGCACGTACCGTTTGCCGGAGCCGACGTTGCAGGCATACGCTCGCGTTGGCCCCTACGCGGCGTCTCCGCACGTCGGAGAGCAAGCGCGTCTCTTTAATCAAGCGTCTTTTTCCTCCTTTACAATCACCATATAGAGAGCAAACGCGACTTCCTGTCGCACAAAAGGCCGCGGGGGGACAGGAGTGAGGGAGGGAGGGGAGGCGACGTTTAGCTGCGGCAGCAAATGCGTATTTATATAAAAATGTGGTTGATCCCTCTTATATAGGAATCGGTATAGAACACGAAAGTGAAACGTGTCTTCACAGAAGTAGTGTAATGTTTATTGCACATTGATATATAATGTCTATTGGTGTTTTGTGGCTAAAGCGCCCTTAGGCGTTGATGCACCCACGCTGACGCCTGGTGGCACGTCTCCTCCATCACGACTACCAACGTCGATGACCATGAGCAACCGTCGTGCATATGGAAGCTGCACTACGCTGCACACGCTAGCACAACGCGAAAGACGAAGCACGTAACTGACACACTAATACAACGCGCAAGACAAAGCACGTAACTGAATCGTCACCGAGTCAAATCAGCGCGTACAGCGCGTCGTAATTGCAGCCTCCGCGATCAACTTCAGAAACATTTTCAGAGCTAATTGCGGAGGCCACGCTCCGCTGTGCTGAGTACGGTGAACGCCACCTAGGTGGCGTTGGTAGTGCTTCTTGATGCCAGCGTCCCTTCGAATGCTGGCATCGAGGCGTCGTAGTGCTGAGACCACCGAAGCGTTCACTGTCGGTACGCGTTAGTGTCATAATGCAGTACTTCTCTTTTCTGCTCGTAGGCGGCGGCACCGCCCCGAGCAAGAGCGCGGGTACACGGAGGAGTGTTAGATATATAAGGCGCGTCTGTGTAGCTCTCTGCAAATGCGTTTGTGGCGCAATGGGTTAAACGCTCGGCGATCTATCGTCGCGGACCGAGAGGTCGTGGGTTCGATTTCCAAATTTTGCATGTTTGTGGAACCTTTTCTTCTGGTTTCTTTCTTTGTATTATGTTCTATGACGTATTTCCGTGACGGAAATACGTCAGTGAAGTCTTGGTGGACCCCGGCATAAAACACTTTCGTGTTAAAACGTGGCGAGGCGACAAGGTGGGTAAGATTTCTGATGCTGCTCGACGAGTGTCCCATTTTGATCTCGTACAAAACTTCCGAGCCGCCCCCAGAGGCACCGGCAACAGTCACCAACGCCGCGCGCTTTCGCTGCGAACGCGGGCAAAACGCCGACGGCGTCGACAACAGTTCTGCGCGTTGCTGGTGCTGCTGCATGTCCAAGTTTATACAGATGAAAAAACTACTATCCTTACTCCGTATAGCTCTCTACTAATTTGCTATCGCAACTGATGCTTCGCCTTTCGGGTGAAACTGCGACAAGTTCTTATTTATACCAGTCGAGTAATGCGTCAGCGCCTGTAGTTTCACTAAAGAGCTTTGTGCATAATTCATTCATCCGAAAGCCGCGAGAAGCTGTGCGCCTACATTCGCGTACGCATCGCGTAAACAAATACTGTGGCAACGTCACGCACAATTTACTATTACGCCGTAATATTTACCTTCTGCGTTCTATATGTCTGAATAAAATTTATTTCAAATAGTAATTTAGTTTACTCCTTAGCCTTCGACGTTCACTAATCGAAGCTATTTATTGAAACTGGAGAAATTGCAGCGTTCGGGCCCATTCCAATCCGTTCTGTAGGAATAATAAAAAGCTGGCACTCCCGCAATCGAGGGTATTTGTAAGCGTGAAATGGCTACCGGCAAATTAGATTGGTGCCGCGACGCAGGCCTGATAGCTTATTGACCCGAAATGAACCTGTTTTGAACTGAACATGGTTGCAAGTCTCGTCTCGGCCAAACGATCTTCCTCGTCGCACCGGACGCTGCCGGCCTGGTCACGCAGCGGGGCGCCATCTCTGAAAGGAGGCGGCGCAAAAGCCGCGCCGCGGAACTCACGGACCGCTGGCGTTGAAAAGAGCACAGGCAACCCTGTCTAAGCGCCAAAAGATGACAATCAAGTGTATGGTGCACTGTATCTGCATTTTAAAGTTCGCTATTGGAAATGACAAATTAAACTTCAGCTTGAGTGATATTGTGAACAAACATTAGGAAGAAATCGGAAGCAATATTTTTTTGTAAGTTGTTTGGGCAGAAACTAGCGTATGTAATGCGGTCCTATTCAAGGGGTCGCGGGCCGGACACCGCATTTGCTTAAGTTTTGATTAGTTGCCCGGATAATCTCGTTTTGCTCTCGCAACGATGCTGGTACATTATTGATTCGTTCTCGTCTTGAGTGCCCGGATAACTGCTCTAGATTTTGGCTCAAGGTCTCTAGAAGGTCGTGGACAACGGGAGCTAAGATAATTCATGCTTAAAAACAACCATTTTGTAAGCATGATTTGAAGCTGGTTTCTTTAGGCACAGCTGACCACAACATGTCAGCTGCATTTCAGCGCAACAAGTGCACGTTACTAGTTATGTATTTCTTTTTGAAAATACATTGCATAAACTGGTTGAAGAAGAGCGGCAAACATAACCATACTCTTTCCTGTGTGTGTGTTCTTTTAATGAAAACCCTGCGGCACTTTTCATCGAAGTAAGATTTTTTGCACATGAATGGAATTCGCTTCAGTAACATATCCTCCTGTGTGGTTGCACTTAAAGAATTCAGACTTGAAAGACACATGTCACAACCTTACTAAAACAAACCCGCATTCCCAGTAACTGATATAGGTAATACAATCATACGACATGTGGGAAAAAAAGGTTGCCGCAGTTTCACCTGAAAGGCGAAGCATCAATTGCGATAGCAGATTTGTAGAGAACTATACGGAGTAATGATATTAGCTTTATCAGCTGTATAAACTTGGACATGCAGCAGCACCGGCAATACGCAGAACTGTTGTCGACACCGTCGGCGTTTTGCCCGCGTTCCCTCAAAATGCGTGCGGCGTTGGTGACTGTTGCCGGAGCCTCTGATATAAATAGGCACTTGGTGCCGCAGCTAAACGTCGCCTCCCTTCCCTCCCCCTGCCCCCCCCTCCCCCACGGCCTCTCGCGCGTCGGAAGAAGGCGCGTTTGCTCTACATATATGGTGATTGTAAAGGAGGAAAGCGACGCCTAATTCTGCAGCCCTTAAGGGAGCACGGGGCAGAACGCGCATTTGTTCTCCGCCGTGGGTACCCTCCCCGTGAAAGCGCGCGTCTCTCGCGCCCTTTCACTCGCACATACAGCGTTCGGCAGCGCACGGCGACGATTACCTCTCCATTGACGTCATACGGAACCTCACGGCGACGGCGACGGTGACGGTGACGGCGACGCCGACGGCAGAAATCTGCTTTGGAGTGTCCATATAATTGCTATCGCAATAAAACGGGTTTTTAATAGGATCCGATATTTTGTAACGCGATGGCATTAAGGGCCCTATGTCGCAGAAAATTTGGCGTCGGCGAAGATGTTGGCGTCCGTGGCGGAGAAAATCATCCCGAACCAGCCCGGCCGCAGAGGCCCTCCGCGTGGTGCAAGGTGCCAGTGAACAAAAATTGAAATCCGTCAGAAAAATGGTAAAGTACGACTTAACCACAACCTACAGACATGGTGGCGTCGGACTGTTATTTGAATGTACGAGAAAACATAATTCAGTTACGAGGAAACTCGAACACAAACCCTTTTTGCCATCAACAGCGGCGTGCTCGGCTATTCTACTTGCGAAAATCTTTTCCAGATGGCGCTCGAATCCTCGGCAGGTCAAATTGGGACTTAGCCTTCCTAATGCGTTTTGGTCACGCGCGCGCGTCCAGGCAATACGAAACAATAAATAAAATAACAGAAAAGGTCCTATGGCCTTCACATTTTCATATAAGAAAACTTATATTGCCCCTGAAAAAACGGCTTCCCAGCAATGCATTTCTGTTTAAAGGTGAAGCCGACTTTAAGGGGATCGGTGTAAGCTTGGTCTTTGTAAGCTTTGTAAGCTCTTTGTTGCAGTGAAACCGACTCAAAGAAAAATGCGATGCGAACGGGTCCCGATAACGCTATCACGCTCCAACCTTAAAGGCGAAGCTTAAGCGTCCTCTAATTTCTATATCAGACTATCGGATATATGGAGTTATGTGGCATATAGGCTTTTTCAACACGGAAGGCCTATGTTAAAGGTCTTGTGTAAAGAAAAGTATACCCTAAGGAAACTTTCATTCTCATTTCGCTTCCCATAGCACGCGCTACAAGCAGCGAAGGTTCGTCAAGAAAGAAGCATATCTAGACACCTTTGGATTGACCTACTGCTACTCTGTTTGTTTCATTTTGGCTCCTCACGCATCAAGCGTCACAACTAAATTCACAGAGCTGTTAGCCTGTTTGCTTTCGACGGCGCTGTCTTACAAACACGCTACAGCTTTGTAAAAACTATAGAGATTACTGAGTGAAGGCGTGGGAGGGAGTGCCTGCGCTAGAATTGTGCCACCCCTATAGAAAGCGGTGACGCCAACTCAAGTTTTCAATGCTTTCGTGCTTATTTTATGTGCCTCGCCGAAGAAAAGAGATGTCATTCCTTTGCCTTTCGGAGTGAGGTATATCCTGAACAGGGTAACGGAAGGGAAGATAAATTGCTTAAGTAACAGTAATACAACAGTATACTATAACTAATATGAACATAGGCGTCGTTACGCGGATATGCGACCAGCAATCATTCCATAGCAGATTTCTACGCACGATCCACCCCAAGACACACAATTCTGAGCCTAATTTGAGCCGTAGCTGGAAATACGCAAGAAACTTCAAGTGTCCCATGATAAACTCCAGCACTCCAATTGTTTTCTACTTGATAGCGTTTGAATTTCCGCTGATATTATTACAGGCTTGCTATCCGTTCACAATATTTAAAGTGGGAGCGTCGAATAAATATTATCGACATAAGAATGTGCTCTACCATTCTTTTCTTCCAAGCACTGATGACGAGAATAGCCATGATGAAACTGGAGATGAGAACGAGCGATGCGTAGATTTGCTTCCAACGGAACTTGGTCGCGGCACGGCTCCGGAGCCTGGCGAGTCGCAAAGCAGGGCTCCGATATTCGCTGTGAAAGAAAGAATGGGATGTTATTGAACAGAAAAGTTAGGCCACCACATTTGTTTTGTTGATTGTTATTTCTAGTACACGTTAAATAATTTTGTACAGTCAGTGAAAAATATTTTGCTGAAGATACACAGGTTTCAAACCCCGCCCGCGAAGAGAATAGCAGATGTATTATTACAACTATATGGTAACCAGGTCATCTGATTCCCGATGACGCGGCAATCGTTTTAATGACCCCTATACACGTGAGCTCTCTGGTTTTACTGCTAATTTCAGATAAATGCTTTTCGCTTGTTTTCAAGCATCATAAAACCAAGCGCATATGCCGCGGTCGTAAAGAATGTGAACAATATGAAATTTATCGACGTCCCAACTCCTCACGAAATGCAAAACTGACATAAGTGGCATGTTGAACGAGAATCTTAATAAGGTTCATGCAAAATTCAATTGTTGCAGATTGACTCCGATTAGTACCGAAGAAGCGTCGATAATGAACTACGTCTCCACGAACAAAGCGAAATTGCATCTGTTTTATTCAGGGCATATAACTAGTATTTCATCGTCTTTCTTTTATTTTCCCAAAACATTCCACACTATTTTTTTTGCTTCAACGCAAAACTGCACGAACGCGTGTTTCGTGCATGTATTCTCCTTGATGTCATTTCACTAACTTATTGCGAGTAAAGCTTTTTCTGCCGACATTGCCCTCTTTTTGTCGGTGGAAACTTGTTTTTTCTATATGACGATGACACGTGTTGTATGATTGCCCATCCTGCTCCTCGGCGTTCTAATTGCATCCACTACTTAAATAGAAAGCGCCATCGTCTGCTTTAATACTACCGTTCACTCTCATTAATGTCATTCTGATCTCAGAGAATTCAGCACGTATCAGAGAGTCTTTGTAGAGAACACCCAATTTTAACTAACTCTTCAACATGGTTTTAGAAAAATATACACTTCCTCATTACGGAACTACTCACGGTAATTCGCTATTTCAGCGTCAGGTGACTAACAACCAGACTGATTTAATTTTCCAAGGCTTTAGTGATGGTACCTCACGTACTATACGCTAAAAGTTCATCTTGGAAACGGTTGTATTCTAGAAATATTTGTTTCTTAGAACATAGAATACGTACCTGATCGCGAAAAGTTTGTGAATGTGAGTAACATCTGTACCCCAGGGCAGTGTATTGAGCCACTTAACATTCATGTTGGATGGTAACGGTATTGCTCACGTTTTCAAACAAAATGTGCTAAATAATACTATTGAGAGATGATTGTGTTTTCTGTAACAAAATCACCTGTACAAACGACCGTAATGAACTGAACGACATCCTGAATAACATTATGCATTTGCGCAAACAATGACGGATGATTATTAATATAGAACAAAAACTTCGTCCCATATCTCGCAAGAGGAAAGCGTTCTCTTCAACGTACATTTTAAGCTCTTCCGTACTTGTTTTTTAACTACAGTTTTTAACTACAACTATTTTAGTATTTAACTACAAATAATTAGGTGTCACTCTAACAACCTAGTCTAGAACCTTCATGTTAACAACATGTCTACCTACCCGAACTGTGTTTGTTACAAACTTAAAAAAAGATGCAGCATATGTTAAACGGCTTGCTCAACCTTGCTTAATTGAACCGAAGCTTGAGTACGCCCGTATTGCCTAGGACCCCGGAACTCATTATAACCAACACTACTGAATAAGTTCAAAGACAGACTGTTCAGTTTGTGTACAATAAATGTTTGACACTCGACTTTCCAATTGCACAAACGTGATGTAATCATATTTCGTGCCTTGAACTAGGCAGAAAAACATTAAGGCTGGAGTTTCTTCGTCATCAACTCAGTAGCAAACCAGTACTCTACCTCTGAATATATAGTAATTCACTACGGACGAGACCAACTCACCACACTCATCAAAATGGCTTAACCGCTCCTATTTTCTGAAAAAAAAACATACTTAAATAGAGCATTTAAGCACCATTGCTTACTGAAATAGCTAGGTCGATTGCTGCACCAGATAAATTCGGTACAAGTGCATTCGCACTTACGAACATCTTTGTGTTGGTATGTTATATGCAATTTTCTTTTTCATTTATTTTGCGCATCCGGCGTGTACCTTGAGTCCGCAGTGTGCATTACGTGAAATAATAAACAATATGATTGTTTTTACGAAGGGTCATTGTCCATACGAAGGCGCACAGTGCCAAAAGCAGTGCGGCTACGGATGAATTAACAGAGTGAACTTAATATTCTCCCACTGATTACTCTTTTTATTATATGCCGGCAGAGGGATACAATTAATAATTGTACGACACGGTAGGCACGACATAACGTTACCAACATAGAAATTGTCCAGTTCATTTGCAGCAGTGGCTGCAGCCCTCATAATTGGAGTAGCGTGTCCTTACCTTAGCGATGAAGGAGAGGGTGACCTGAAAAGACATAACCACAATTGAGAGCAGGCAATGTAGCGCATACAGCATTCCACGGGCCCGGCTCGGACCGGGCCCGGGTCTGATGCATTCGAGTCTGAGCTGGGCTCGGGCTTCACGTTGAGAGCCCTGCGTGGTAGGATTGCATTAGCGTCTCTACATTGCTTGAATAAAGGCTTGCTAGTCACTTTGTTGTGGTGATTCAATAAACACAAACTCGTCTTTCAACTCTTTAAGCACCCACACAAAGCTTCGCTGAATAAAGATTCCAACTCGTTGGGCCGGCTGCACTTTTGTTTTCTTGCTGTAAGTACTATTCACAAGGGCCATTTTATTGCGATAGCAATTAGGACACCGAAGGGGTGCTCGCACCACTGTCATTATATTGTCAAGGTATCCTCGCGCACGCATGCATAGCCCGCGTATGGACGGCTGCATTCACCTGCAACAGCGTCGAAGCTAAGTCACTCTCACGCTTGGTATGACAACGGGTTAGCTGGTGCTCCATCAAGTTCGGTGTCGTGTAACAAAAATGACACTCACACTCCGCTTAATCGGCTCTGCCATAGGCAGGATAGCGTTCTGGCATCTACACCTGCTAGTATAGCGTTGTGCGCTCACACATAAGCGTTACTAAGTTGTGCGCTTTTCACAAGACGCTGCATTCACTGGTCTGAGAGGAACGAACAGTAAAGGTAGAGCTCAATTTATGGTGCTGCCAAATGCGAAAAGGCTTACCAGTTTCCCGTCTCTCTCAACTCGTGCACCATCGAGGTGTGACGCCAGCAACGCCATTGCTAACATTCCTCACACTACAGTGCACTGACACGTCAGGTGCCTGTCAGGGTGCTATGTCTGCTGCGCGGCAGCAATATTCCTGTGTTCGTTGTATCACCATGTCACGTGCACTTCTTGTTAAGAAAGCACTTCTTGCATGCGAGAGCATACAGCATCAACGCTAAACCTCGTTATCGCTTCCAATGCTTGGCCTTCTCGCGAAACTGTCACATGTCACTAGTGTGCCTCATTCTTAGGGTTTACAATACGTGTGCACAAGAGTTATTTACACTTGTGCACAATAAAATGCGTTGGCATAAATTTTTAGCACACTTTTTCTTTCTCTTGGCCTTTTTAGGGTAGCTGTACACGGGCTTTCTAGGGAAAAGTTGTTCGCAATGTTTTATTAGGACTCTATGTAGTTTTGTGGCTATAGCTTGGAATACACCGCCGAGCCAACTAGAATTCTAAGGCATGTATCGACTAAGTACCCCAGTAGGCCTGGGCCAGGCCCACTCATACAGTCACGGGCCCGGGCTGCACCTGGTCGTGCAAGCACGGGTCCCAGCGGGGACCGGGCTATGAGCGAGAGGCCCGGGCGCGGGCTTTATATAACGGGCCGACCTTTAGTACCACGTGAAGTGAAGGATACTTTGCAGGTACTCACGACAGCTTCTCCCATAGAACGAAATATTCTTAAGTTATTCTCCTTCGTATTTGTCACGTAAACGTAAATACTTGTTCGTGCCTTGAATATGAAGACTATATTCACTGTACTTCTAATACGAAGACATACTTAGAGTGTCAGTCTCAACCCGCCGTGGTTACCTAGTGGCTATGGTGTGGGGCTGCTAAAAACGAGGTCGCGGGATCGAATCCCGGCCACGGCGGCCGCATTTCGATGGGGCCGAAATGCGAAAACACCCGTGTACTTGTGCACGTGTACAGGTGCACGTTAAATACCCGTGTACAAGTGGTCGTTAAAGAACCCCAGGTGGTCGAAATTTTCCGGAGTCCCCCACTGTGGCGTGCCTCATAATCAGTTGGTGGGTTTGGCACGTAAAACCCCGTAATTTTTTTTAGTGTTAGTCTGTCACGACTCACTCAATCTTCATTATATAATAAGGCTCATCCACGCTGTTGTTTCTAAAAGCAACGTGTATATTGAAGAATTGTTAGTTCATGTCACCTCCATTTTATAAAATGCCTCCTTCGAACTAACCTTGTGAAGTGTGCCTCCAAACAGCTAATCCAAGTACAGCGCACCTCCTAAATCATAATGCAAGTTTATATGGCAAGCGTTCATCACAGAAGTACTAGGCAAAAAAAATAAAAATAAGAATCGCCTCCTAACCTGCTGGGAGCATATCACAAGGAAAATAAGAAGCGACATATTTCCAGGTCTGTGACATATTTTCCAGGCTTTCCGTCGACTTACGCGTTCATTTTGACTATGGTTCATGTATCTTCATAGTCTTGTAACGTTTCATTGCAGGATAAATCTATTTCGATAAAAGATGCGCTCGGTTAAGTATACTAGAGGCAATCTGCCCTGTGCATGTAGGTCGTGTACAGGGTGAAAAAAATTGTGCGAATAAAATCTGCGCCCTGAAAGAACTTTAGGGATCCATTTCTAGAAGCGGTCTTCACTATATGGTATTCAAAGCACTCGCATAGAAATCAACTAAATGGGCGGCTTTGGTACCGTGCCTACGATGCATGCGGTTTCGATTGGAGTCTTCTGGCATTGTGCATGTGAAATGTAGTCGCGATGAAGGAATCATTCCGTTATTAAACGCGACGATCTCTTGCGCTTACCTCAACGGTGAGAGCGATGGTGAACGATAACTTGAGTGCCACCTGAAGGGAAGCATGATTTTCAGGTATTGATAATAGCAGACGAGATGAAGCTGTAAGGGTAGCACGCGAGCTGAATCAGGCGAAACCTTTCGGCGTTGGTATTGTACTCCGGAACGGTGGACGCGTTCTTAAAAAAACGCCACCATGAACCGATGGTGCAGCCCTACTTTGAACGATCGGCCTAGGTGATAATGATGATGATGTGCCTAGTTTATGGTGCTTACCCACTAAGTGGGATAGTCCAAGAATACGGCGGTCAGACACAGCTTAAGAGAAATCTTATTTAAGAAGGAGAAATGCAAATTAAAAGGAAAAAAAAGAAATACCAGAAAAGGTAGAATAGCATGCGTGAGAACAGTCAGACTAACTCAAAGAAAATTGTAAAAAACATCATAATCAAGCAGAACATAAGGACAAATTTAAAAAATAATTTTGACAAACATTTTCAGTAAAATGAATGGTGAACAGATAGGCAGAATAATTTTTTTTATTTAGCAGGGTAAGCATTTTGTTCCAGTTCAAAAATCAAACACTATGCAACAAGCATCCCTGCAGCCTAGTTTCAAGGTCCCAAATCATATTATTACTGGAATATGAAATCCTAAACCAGTCTTGCAGAGTGGAGCTTCGAGTAATATTTTTCTCGGCTTCGGCAGGATACGTAGAAGTGGTCTATTCATTTAATGTCCTTACATTTATGCCACAGAGGGGACATCATCGGGCCATCAGCATGTAAATAAAAATTAAATAATGAGATGCGACAGCGCAATCTGGTGTATGCAACTTCCAATTGCCGAGGACTCCATGCATGGTTTATTCAAACAAGAACGGAGACGTTGAAAGTCAGCACATCTTACCAGCGATAATTTCAGCGATAACTCGTTCATGCACAGACGTTTATTTTGCGAGTAAAACTAAATTTCATGCTTATCAAATCGTGAACGTCTGGTAAGAAAATTCTGTTCTTACCGGAAAAAATTACTTTTCAGTCAGAGTAAGGTGGTCACCTGAGATGAACTACATAAGAGTCTAAGAGTCACTTTTGGTGGAAGTTTTGCACTAGGGGCTTGCATGTCTCGTGAATCCATGTCGTCTTGGAATGTTGTGGTTTTCTACTAATGACAGCACACTCCGTAGGGTACAGCTTTCCGGCTGGTGTTTGTAGTTCGTAATGTCGTGTCTACATAAGTCTTCATTTTTATATCTGGGCCACCTCGGGGATGGAGCTCCAGAAAAGAACACATTTCTACTGACGTAGTTGGCTTGTAGAAAGCGCAATGCTACTGTACATAGGGACTGGTCTTAAAGTCCAGCATCTGCGTCAAGGACAATTTCAAAAATAGGCTAATGTTGTCACTCGCACTTCTTTTCTCATTGTTCTGATTTGTAATTGGCACTGAACTCCCTAAACATTTAGTCACTTCAGCATACGCCAAGGATAGTGAAGGCGAAAGCCTGCGCGTTCAAGAGACATTCGTCAAATTATATGACATTCTCATTCGAATGCGTCGTCACTTCTTATTACGTGTTTTTTTCCGACCAAAGGTTGCGCTCTTGAGTGCCTTAATGGACGCTACCTTATTTAACTCTGACCTAAATAACCTCACCCTAATTAACACCAAAGGTCGTGTATTCGACTCCCACCAAAGGTCATAGGTTCGAGTGCCTTAATTAACTGTATAATAATTAACTCTGTCTTAATTAACTTCGCGTTAACGCTGAAGGTGGCGAGTTCAACTCGAACACAAGCTCGACGGTATACGACTCCCATCAAAGGTCGTGGGTTCGAGCGGCTAAATTTACTCTATCCTATTTAACACGATGACGACGGGAAACCACGCACCATCCAAATTGTTGCGTGAGCGTTGCTTGCTTACCCATAGAAGACGATGACTACGGTGACCCGCACATCATCAGACGTAATTTCATGCTTGCAACCTAGTCAGGACATCATTTCTCTCCACAGAAGACTTCGGTTCAGCGTGTATCACGTCCCGTAGGTCATCGCGGTTGGGAAAAAATGTTTCCTCACGTGACATTAAAGTCCAGTGGCAGTGCGCTACCGCTGATGGAGTAAAGGAAGCTTCAAATGGCGTGCTGTTGAAAGTTTACACGCGAGGCTCGCATGCCATGCCGGAAAGAATTGAATCATTTTGTAAGCAAAATTTTCTGTATCTTAATCATTGACGTAAGCTGTATCCGGTAAAAGGAAATCAAAGGTCCACGTGGCCAGGTTCTAGCTAATGAATTCGCCATTTGATTTAAGCATAACGCGTGGGGACCTGGTAGCCATAGTAAATTAAAAATTTCGTAAATATGTAGGGACTAAATTTCGGAACACACTGGCAGAGATGTATTCCCATGGCGTCATGCTCCCGCCGTCATACCACCTTCGTCGTTCTGTGGACGTCGTTCCTTCATCATCATTCGAATATAATTATGATGACGTCATTCAATCGAGATTTTGCCGTTCTTGTCCTGCCATCCTCATCATTGCGTCATCGTATTACGATTGTCGTCGCGTAGTCTTTTATCATGCCGTTGTCATGATGTCATCATTGTCATTTCATTGGCGTTATTCAAGTTTCACATGCGAATCGTGTCATACAGTCGTCGTGACGCATTGTCATCTTACAGTCTCATCATCCCAGTGGTGTCATGCCGTGCTCGTCATGCCGGTCGTCGTACCATTTATAAAAAATATTTCGTTAACATAATCCGATTACCGTCATGCTCTCATCTTGCACCGTATTCGTCATTCCTGCTCAAACATTCTAACAAAATTATAATGTCGTCGCCCAATCCTGGCTATGTCGCGGCTGTTGCACCACCATCGTCATTGATGCACGTTTTGTCACACCTTCGTCGTGATGCTATATCGTTCTCGTATCATAGTCGTAATTCCAGCGTCGTCATCTGATTGTCGTCAAAACGCCGCCACCACAACGTCGCCTTCACACCATCGTCGTCCTACAATCACCGTCCTTATGTGAGTACCCTCAGTAGTCTTCGCGGCTCGCCTGACCAACCCTGCTTCCTCCCTTCTACCTTCCCACCTTCTATTCTTGTCGTGGCCATGTCTCTGTCCTCGTCCTCCTCAGCCTTAGCCCCTTTGACATCAGTGTATATTTTTGGTCCCACCAAATAGACCTTCAGTTGTAATTCAGCTTTTGTGTGTGTCTCACTTTCGTGTCTCATTTCCTCGCGCTGTTTTTTTTAAGTTTAGAAATATGTACCAACAAGGCCAACAGCAAACTTTCTTGAATTACAGTCGTCGACATGCAATCGTTATCGTGCCGATGCTGTGATTGTCATATACTTTGATCGTGGTGTCGAACAAAATTTAATTATTTCCGTAGTATTAATATGACGATATTATTATGTAGATCATTTTTTTTCATTGCCCAGTGACCAAACCGAACTTATTCTAGTTAAATATCTAAATTTATTTTGAGGGCAATTATGTATGTAGACACTCTCGGTAACTTTTCGCCTTCGCCGTCGCCGTGATGTTCCGTATCAAGTCCAAATGTGATAAGATTCCAAATGTGTAAAGATGATAACCTAAATGGGACCTAAGCGCCGTATGCTGCGGGTGCGGGGGCAGGCGTACGAGGGTGAGTCAAGAAGGATGGTGACTCGATGCAAGCCGTCTTTCTGCACCTCAAATGTCACAGGTCCCGTGATCGAGCTAGTGGAGGAGGGCATAGCCGTGGCTGAGCATGGCTGTCCGGGCGGCTGAGCGCATACACGGCTCGTGTATCGTATATGTTGAGGATAACCTGCGGCGGATGTCATAGCTAAGAGCGTATCGTTAGGGCTGGTAGCTTCACGCACGTTGTTTTCCCGTGCGCCCAGTGTTGGAAGTCACGCAATATGAATGTCGGAGAAGCGGCACATTTTAAAGGGTGAAGCCAGCGGCAGCGTGAAACATTCGCTCCCCGCTGTCGGTGCTCCTGATCACGCCAGTGTTTTCATACCGAAAGCTCGCGTTCACAGTGAGATCTGTTCGCGTTTGTACACGGCTGACACTACGCTTGTTTAAGTCCTAAGTGAATATCTATCGCAAATTATATGGCGTATATAACTATGAGCCTTATAATGTGTAATTGTACTCATATACTACTTTTCTATCGCTGTCAATGCTTAGCCTTGCGTGAGAATCTGCGGCATTTTTTTTTCAAGGGTAGAATACGACAAAGAACATGCAGACACAGCGAGTACCTTGAAAGTGCTGTACTTGAATAGAGACAGCTACAGCCCTCTTCTCGAACTCCTTCGTAAGAAACTTATGAAGAAGTTCTGCCATTGAATATGTGTTTAAAAAGCTGGTACTTTATTGGATTTCAAAACCTTATCATTTGACCAATTTTTACAGTGCCTAAAAAATTTAATAGAATGACACTAATCAGCCCCATCACTTCTAAATAGTAACATTCAGCTATTATTGCAAACCCGTGCGAAGGCGCCTTGTTCAATGAAACTGCTTTCCAACGTTCAATGCTTTCGTTGATGTTCCGCGGGCCTTTGCTGCCTCCACTTATTTCCCATGAAATATGGTTGAACAGAAAAGCATGCTTTCAGTCAATGTTCAATATAAATAATTTCGTCACATTGTCATTGTCACTGATATATTTATGGCTTGTTTTCTTCCAAATGCATAGGAATGAGAACAAATGCCTTACATCCAATGTACAATACTAGCACCAAAAAGTCTACAGGCAATTTTGCAATATTTGCATGTAAACCTCATCGGCAAAAGGGCAACAAGGCCGCAATGTGACGACACTATTTCGTGTGGTCCTGAACATCCGTGTTTCTTACCCACACAGGAAAGGGCAACGGCGAGGCCGGTTTGTAATAAACATGGCGTTAAATGCTCTTTTATTCTTAGTGCACCACCTGCTTCTTGGCTAACCTTCCGTTGTGGTATGTGCGATAACATAGGCATTAGCAGTAGGTTATACGGTTTTCTTCTTTTCTCCGTGAACGTGGAGGCATTGGCTAATAACTGGCAGAAGAAGACGACGACGCTTGCACGTAGGGCTTGTTCTTTTGCAGTGCAACCGAGTGACTTTTCAACTCAAATGTTCCCCGCAGGTACAAGGCGTTCCTGCTATCAGCATATCTCCCCAGCACACTGACCCTGTCCTCACAGTCGTGACCAGTCGCAGGGATTCCTCGCCTGTCGTCCGCGACCTCCGCTTCATAAGTAATGGGTAGGCCTTCGCTACTACTGCCTTTTAGTATATGCCTCCCTGTAAACGTTGGGGTTACGATAACAAAACGTTTAACAATAATTAATGCTTCTTTTATTGCAATAGATGGTTGCATATAACGTATTGTGGACTTACGCAGCCGAGAGGGGCAAAAATTCCACACCACTGGGGAATTGCCATATAGTGTGTAGAATTCTTTGGAATCATTATTTAAGAAGCTTATAATCTGCCTTTAAAAGCAAAACTGTGTATTTTAAGAGATAAGCAACTCCAAAGAATACCGCGCACTCTATGACGGTATCCGCAGTGAACTCAATTTTACCACCAATCTTGTATTTTGCAAATGGAAGACAAACGTACGCTTCCGTTTGCGTTGTAACTTCTGAATTGTAAGAGCCATCTGTTGTACGCTTTCTTTATCGCATAAATTCACCGATCATGCACTCGTTTGCGCTCCAACTCCGCCTTCGAAAGGGCTAGCTGTTGTAGCGCTATCTTCCTGGCATAACGCGCTCGCTTACGTTCTAACTCCTCCATCGTAAGGGGTCTCTGTTGCTGTAGTGCTTTCTTTCTCGCATAATTAGCCCACCGACGTGCTCGCCTGCGTTCCGACGCTTCCTCTTCACAAGCTTCTCTCTGTTTCAAACACTATTTTCCCGCTGCTTGTGCTTGTGTTTTCCGCGCGAAGCTTGCCGGCGCCGCTCTCGCTTGTGTTCTATAACGGTGCTTCGTAAGGGCTGCGCTTCGTATACGTTTCCTCAGCGAATTCTGACGTCTCCATTCCTCGTTCCTGAGCCATTTGTTAGGGCGCAGCATAGTCACAGAATTTTCATATTGAATGTTCTGCAAGCAATGATCAGTCGAGCGCGCTGGAAGCATGTCGAGAAAATTCTAAACATAGTCTGCGCTTTGGGCGGAAATGTGGTGGCACCTGGCGGCGAAAAACTATCGCGTCGGTGGTCCGAGAGCCCACATGGTGGCCTTAAGCTTACAGAAGTTTGTGAATTTGCAGAAATTCACCTATTCAATTCTAGATGGCGTTCTGGGTTTTATGGAACGCGAAACGAAAGGACGAACGAAACGGATCAAAAAAGTTACCCCGGGAACACAGACAAAAAATTCTATGCATTAAAACTCACTCCGCGTAATTTGACTTTGTGGGCGCATATTTTAAACAGGATGTTAATGAGGTCATCAGGCGGTGTGATGAGATTTTGTCCGTCTTCTTTAGCTGTCATAGTTTAACTGACCCAGTTTAACTTTCAAAGCATACTCACGAGATTTGTCGACGTTTACATGAACCTGATGAGGAGGCGCCGAGTCACCTTGTCGGGCCAAAATCCGGTCGCCGGGTTCATGTAAATGCTAGCACGTCGGGCCAAGCTAGCGTCGGGGCTAGTTCTGCAAAGGATTAGTTGACTCACCCGATCCGCCTGAAAAGATGCATTTAAACGAAGTCTGGTCGGGCTGCGTCAGCTCAACCTCCCAATCAACCCGCTCGTCGAGTTAATGTACACGAAGCTTATGAATGCCACCGGAGTGAAAAGATGCGGATCAATTTTAATCATCCGGGCTTCTTTAGCGTGCACCCAGTGCTTGCTAACAAGCGATTCCGCTTCCATCGGAATGTAGCGATCTCGGTCAGGGATAAAACCCAGTTAACCCACGGCTTCGTAATTAGCAGCAGCACGTCATAGCCACTGATCAACGGCGCTAAATATTGCGTCTGCTACAAGTATCACATGCATGTTCAAATGAAATTTGTTCTGGCCGGAATTCCAGAAGCTGTTTATTTTGTTTATGTTGCTATGCCTACATATCACAATGCTAGGTCTTGCCGGTGATTCCGCGTTATTGATACCCCTAAGAACATCACATGATCTAGGCCACTTCGATACCTGCTGAGGTAACAGGGTTAGAAAACAACCATCAAACCAACTTGGTTCACTGAGTATGTGCCAATGTGTACAAAAACGTACCGCTCTTCAACAAACCTATTTTCCGTCGACGTGGGCCACTCCAAGATACGGGACTTGGGAGGTATCGCAGTTCGATAAAAACTCGTTGACATCGACTTGGAGCACTTGGTATGGACCTCCCTGTTTGTGCTGGTATTTAACGAACCTCTCTGATGCCGACTTGAGTCACTAGATACGTGCCAGTAGGTGCGTGATGCTCTTCAATGAACGTCTTTGACGGGATCTTTGGTAACCAGGTGCGTGCCACCGGGAATGTGCCGCTCAACAGTGACGAAAAAAAATCCCGTAAATAGATCCAATGCTGAGCGGAATCGAACCAACAAGGTTTCCTCAAGGACAGCAACCCGACTCACTAGCAGGCTGCGCCACAAGTGCACTGGATAGGTGCCGCTCTTCAGTGAACTTCTCGCCAACGTGAGGTTTATTCGATCCATCCAAGTTTATCAGCACCTTAGGCCCCCTATTAACGGTGCAGAGCACCTCGCGGCCTTCGATTCTCCGAGGTGCAGCGGTGCACCCTGCACCCCCGTGTTCGATTCCACAGGGTGCAAAGCGAGGTGCCGCCACAGTGCAGTGCACCGTTGAACCTTGCAGTGAGTGCAGCCTGGCAGACAATAACTGGCACCCCCTGCACCTTTTCGTTTGTTGGTGCCGTACACCTTTTCAGAATCGAACAAACCTTTGGGTAACTGAGTATGGGCCACTGGGTATGCGGCAAGCGAGGGAAGAATTCTCAGCGTTGGCAGACACCGCAGAGTTACGCTTCTCGTCTCGGTGGGCATGCGCGGACTTTTCGGCAGCAGATGGGCGCACTGCGACATTCTTTTAGGGAAGCGCGAAAGAGGAGCCCCGTTGTAGTACATACACGCCTCATACATAACCTCTTTTCAAGGGTGGCAGTAAGTTGGCCTGCTACATTGATTAAATGCTAACGCATTGCCGTGCACATGTCATCGTGAGATGGATACTGCTAACAATATTTTTCGTCTCTACGAAACGTCGCTTACGCGAATCTAATTGCTTGAGGAGCGTGACGCTCTTATGTTAACGAAAGAGTAAAATGGCAGTGCAGGAGTTTCAAATGTCGTAAATTAAACACACTTGCTTTGGTTTTTGCGCTAAATAATTTGCGTTTCTTGTTTTGCATATAATATAAAAATACGATGGCTATGCCTACTTAAGAGATTGTTCAGTGACTGATTTTGCATTTCTTTGTCCTAGCACAGCTGTTGAGACACCGTGTCATTGAAATATTACTTAATCTACTAGAAAAATTCTCACCGGACTTGCGCTTATTGCAATTGTTACTCGCAGATTAGGAATAATCGGTAGTACTGCCACCATAATGGAATATATTCCTCATTAAACGAAGTGGCACTAATGACATTTTGCACTTTCTAATGGTTCGTTGTGCACCACAGCACGACTACGGGCTGATCTTCAAGCTGAATGGCCTTTCTGTGTCAGTGTAATGCTAGGTAATGCTTCTTGATAAAATAACGTCCTAACAACTATACCACCCGGTGGAAGAGATTCTTTCCGCTTACTAAGCGGCAATGATACATATAGAGAATATCGAAATGGTTTGTATTAGGCGGTGACGTAGCGAATTCCCTCTTCCGGATAAAATGTTTGTTCTTGCTGTTGTTGTTATTGTTCTTTGTGCGGAATGGTTTATGGTTTGCTATCAATTATAGAAAGCACTATGTCTTGCGGGACGAATATTTCTGAAATGAGCAAAAATCACCGTGTAGCATTGCACATTACTCTTTTCTAGCCTAATGATTACCAACCTAGCTTTCCGAGTGCATTCCATCATTTAAACGTATTTTAGAATGCTCCTTTTCGAGCATTTAAACATCGGATAACTTGAACGAATTTGTCACAAATCGTGCCGAATTTACGCACCTTCCTGTTTATATCTGTCTTCTCTACGAAGCACTTAGCAATGCTTGTTTAATGGACATATTTTATCCCCCTTTCGTAATTTTCAATGTTCTTTGGAAAAAAGTGTTTATATGTGCCTCATTTGTTTTTAAATATTTGTCTCTCTAAAAGGCGACGAAGCGGCCTCAGTAAGTACAAGTTTCATGACTACAATTTTCTGTTCTGTTTCTGCCGTAATCGCCCTAACTAGAGCACCTAAACAATGCATCGAAGGTTTTGCTGGCAGTAGGAATGATTTCAGTGAATGCAGTTCCTATCTAAATAAAAAAAATATTCGAAACTATATTCCTCGCGTGCTGCAGTGAACCTACTTCACGCGACTTCGTTGTCATAGTTGATATTCGTCAATATATGAAATGCAGATGATTAGTATACGTGAATTAATTTGTTAAAACATTAAATTATGAGTGGAACCAGCAAAATCAAGGCTCTTTGGCACGCAGCAAAGGCACAGACAAAAGTTTACGGGTGGAACTCTAAAAAATTTTGAATTTCTGAGCATGTTTGGGACCACAGCCAGTAATGTCGCAGAACACTGCAAGATTGTAGTTTGCGTACAAACAAGAAACCCAAATGCAAGGCTTCGTTCCCAGCTTGCCGAAATATTACTCTTTTTTCTTATATCGTCCGATAAACTATTGACGCCGAGCGTGCACTTAATTTGACACCAATAATTTTTAACGATTTTGAAACCAGAATTCACGTGTATTACATCAATTCATGAATTGTTTTGTTACAACTTATTCTGGTACAGTACCAGAGTATGAACCATGTTTGTATGAAATTGGTTAGTCGTAAACAAGTGCGTGGGTCCATTTTAAAGCATTTAGCTTTCTGTAGGAACTCGCCGCGATATCGTCAAGTCTAACCATTTTCGGTTGGCCAGCGATCCCGAACATTGGCCATTCTAAGACAGTGGTAAAAACCGCACTTTGGTATGGGAAGAGTTCTTGAATTCGTCCCTTGTGACAGCTGGTGTTTTGAGACGCTGCGTCTCCCGTCGAAGGAGTTCCGAACAAACTTGAGGATGTGGCACTGTTAGTGCCGGCTGGCTCCCTCGTAAGGGGAACGCCACCCATAACACACAGTGCGACATATTGTCTCAAACAGCCACCTCCCTAAGCATGCTAGCATGCTAAGTGCAGTCTTGGATAGCGGGGGTTGATTGTTCATAAAATTTTGTTTATTAAACGGTATCTTTCAGTACATCGTGTTGTGTAGTATTTGCAGCGACGACGTATGCGCCACGAAAGCCAGGCAAGTGTGAATAACTGATGAACTGCCGACGCAGAGTGGCGATGGAGGGGGCTCCTCTGCCCCTGCGGCGGGCCAGGCGAACTCCACTGCGGCACTCGCCGAAGCCTCCTCGAGGTCGAGGGCGCCCGCCGCGGTGCTGTCAACCACGTGAGACAGAGTCCTGTTGTATATCATACATACGCCGCAAGATCGGAAACACACAGCAACATAATGCCTATGAATCCGGTTCTTGTAACCGACTGGCACGTTGCGAACATGAAACACATTTTTTTTATGCCAAAGCATCAAATGGCCAATTGAGCGAGAAACCCGGCGGCTGTAGCAGCGAAACGGCACCAAAATTCCCATTGGCTGTGACGCCAGGCCACGAGCATGCCACGTGACGAGCGCGCCTCGACGGAGCAGAGCGGGCGAAACGGAGCACTGGCTAGCGATAGCGCGCCAGGAGTTACGCGAGAGGAGAAGGCATCGCCGGGACGCGACGCCACGTCACCCGAGCGCGTTTCGTTCTCTGAAGTCGGGCGCGCGGTCCGTATGACTCTATCTCAACCCCACTGGACTAGCGACTGCGCGCGCCTGCCAGCCTTGGTGGCCGCTGCTTCCTCGGTCGCTCGTCGCGCTGGGCGTCGGTGGCATGCGGCATTTGCACCACAGGCTGCTGCTGATTGCTGGCTCGGGCAGAACATACCGCTATGGTACATTACTCGCAGCGCAAAACTTGAGAGTTCCCACTACGTCGTGCTTCATAATAAGATGTAGGTTTTGGTACGTAGAACCCCATAATTTTAAAGAAAAAGCTCGAAAGACCGCTCAGTGGCGTTCAGTTGGCCTTTAATCTTTTCGCATTCACAAATCATAAGAAATGCTTAGGTGTTCTGGGATTTTCTGTAACCTGCTACAATAGCATAAACCCCGGTGTTGCCGCGGAACGCGGTTTGGTAAGAAAAGTTGCAAAGAGGGAAGTGGGATGAGGACGCTGCGTTAAATTCCCGCACAAACTTGACGCGATGTCATGAATTTCAACAGCGTCTTCTAGGGCTTAGTTTATAGTTTATTGATAAAACTGGACAGTAACGTGTTTTAAACGTTTCAAAAATTGTACATGGCAAGTTTCGGGAACTTTACTGACAAAATGTGGCCCATATAGACAAAAGAAAAACTTGAAATTGGTGATGACACACTGTCGTACGGCGCTGCGATTGTGGTACAAAATTTGATAACTTGAATTTTACTTTGATTTTCTCTTCTATTAATAAACCTAATGTCGCGAAACGAACTAAAATAGTGTTTTCAAGGAATACCTTCATCTTTCTAAACATATTTCGTGTTTCTTTTTAAAAAAGTGTCCCTTTATTATCACGGTTAAATGCTGAAGTCATGTGCGCCAAAAAGTAACGGCCTCCTCATAATCCTTGTCATACAAACTGCTCTCCTTGGCCAAAAAAAAAGGAGATTGAGGTGTAGGGTTGCCTCATAGGTTGGCAGGTTCATGTTGTATTCATAGTGAATTTCATGTCAACTGAAAACATTTTAAACGCCCTTCACCGGTGTTCTTGTAGTTTGCGACGACATAATGGTCCACATAAATCGGGATCAACTTTCACGAACGCCAACAAAAATAATTCGCTTAAAGCGCTTCTGTATAGTTTGGCATGCGACCGATTTTATGTCCGAGATGAATCTTTTACGCAATATTTTCCCAGTGAACATTAAAAGGACTGAAGAGTGCGGTTGCCGACGATGTCGACGCTTACAACGCACAATTTGACACACGGACGCAATAGATAGATAGATAGATAGATAGATAGATAGATAGATAGAATAGATAGATAGATAGATAGATAGATAGATAGATAGATAGATAGATAGATAGATAGATAGATAGATAGATAGAAATTCATGTTGCTAAGCGTTGGGACTTCAATCAATCGCGTCTAAATACACGTAATTTGACCTTTCCCTGACTACTGAACATTTCTTTCATTTAAGAAAATGACCTATAGTAACAAAAAACGCATCGATTTCAGAACTTTCGGTGCAAAGCGATAATTTGCCTGGTCATATTCGTGGACACCATCAGCAGAAAGGACCCAGAAAAGCCGTTAACCTTCTTTCAAGACTCACTTTGATTCTCCTACAGTCTGACCTAAAAAAAATGTCACAGTTTCGCCCTAAGGGCGAAGCAATGAATGCGATAGCAACACAGCAATGTCATACGAAGTAAGGTGAGCGGCTTTGGTAGTAATATGAATTGTAGTAAACATGAGCTGATTAACTAAGCAGGTGTGCTGCGGCGTAAGTAGACCGACATGAAGAGAGACTCGATGACCACGAGAAGGCGCGTGTGAAACGGTGTTGTTGATGAGAAGCGCTTCCCGTGGGCAGCGCGCGTGCGAAGGGACACACCTGTAGCGCTGCACTGCCGATCCGGGCAGCATTGCATGTGTAGCGTGCGTTGGAAAATGTGGCCCGACTATTACTAACTGAATGAGCAAGCGTATTCGTGGACACCATCAGCAAAAGGACCCAGAAAAGCCGTTAACCTTCTTTCAAGACTCACTTTGATTCTCTTACAGTCTGACGTGAAAAAATATTTTTCACAACCTAATATGTTGCTGAAAGATTGTGCTCTGGTTACGATTAGCCGCCTTAATAATGAGAAGTGTTCTTCTCGAATATAGACCAGATTTTGCTCCCTGGTCTTTGACCGTTATCTTGGGCCGGCCCCAATGGCAGTGTAGTCTATAGTAGAGTGTCTGTAATAGTGACAATTAGGACCGCATGTTGAGGCGCACAGCTGTTATTACACGCCTAAATAGCACTCTAGAATACAAGGCATTGCGCAGCTGGGTATTCCAATAAGTGAGAATTGACATGACGTACATTGGGCATGCTCGACCCAAACCGATCAATCCACCAGAGAAATCCACTAGCGATGTGAAAACAACGATTCAACCGATGGACAATCAGTAATTATATGCAAGGGATGTACATATGTTTATTGTACATACTCTAGGGATGTAATGTTGTAAAATTGTGCGCCATCATCTCTCAAAATGCCATGCCATATAACATTTTATCTTCACACCCTGCGACGCTGTACGTTTCGCTTCAAAATATTACCACACTTTGTGAGTGCCCGTATACAGCCAAACAACAATTCTTGGCATTCCGTAGCACCCACATTGATTTGTGAGTGCCAAATGTTTTAAACCACGATTTGTGCCGTCCTACAGTTTTCAGAACAAGAATAACAAATTATATTTTTCAAAAGCTTAAAAAATATTCACTGCGCAATTGTAATCGAAACCCACTGACGCGCAAACTCCGAAGCGTCTTGACAATCACTTATGCGCTGCAAGTACAGTCCTAAAATGGATGACGTTAGAATATAGAAAACACAGGCAGTAAAGAAACATCGTGCAGGATAGTATGTGACACGCCTTAGGCACACGGAAAAGTAAGTGCTGTGTTGTGCTTTTTCGACTAAATTATTGAATATCATAGAAAGGCACACAGAGATGTAGTACATCGTATGTTTACATACAATTGTAAACTCGTATGTAAAGGTCGTATTTTAATATACTTTATGTTCGCAACTGGCATATCCGTAGTATCTGCAATCATGGTGTTTGTCTGTCGTTAGGTCACCCATCTACTAATATATGGCTTCTCCACGTAGCATGCACCCTTAGTAATGCTTCTCAAGCAAATGTGCATGAATTTTTCATGAAAAGCATGCATCACGCATATAAGTGCGAGGAGTTTAACGCTTAATCACTATTTCAGTGTGACCGTAGGAGTTATTTTGTTTTATAGTGCACCAGGTTCTTTCCTATAATCCTAAAAAATATTAATACTGATATATGCACACCCCACATTGTTTACAGAGAGACGATGGCCTGCACCATCCTGGCCTGTATCCTCGCAATCCTGACAGTGGGCGTGGTCGCAGTGGCTTTCACTTATTATATGCTGAAAGATCCCCGTGAGTTGTCATCTGCTTATCGATGACTGTACAGTGGTTACGTAACACTGCTTTATTAGATTATTGAGATTCCAGTGTTAGCTATACGTATAGACTTTTCCAAGCATACTTCCTAAAATCACACGTCCCAACATCCCAGACTAGCATAAATTATTGTAGTTTTATGTAGGATATATCACATTTGCAAGGTGTGCTATATGTAAAGTAGAACAAATTATTTTGCACAGTCGCATGGAGCATATAGCAGAATCCGTCCTTTGAAGGTTTATTACGTTTATGACAGATTGCAATGTCCGGGTGGGTAAAAAATATATTCGCTTATTATGTTATGAATGCTTCACTTTAAGGCATATGGTATAATTGCGAAATCGAAGCCAAGCTCTAGCGAACTCACTCTGCATAAGAAATATTCTGAGATTAGCACTGGTTTTTAGATATTAGATATACGAAATACATTGGCGAGTGAGGTAACAGTTTCCCAAAAGCCTTCCTCTAAAAACTATAGTCCATCTTTACTTGAGCGAAAATGCATTTTATATACAATGTGCGGGCTGATATCCTGAATGTGGTGCCAGTTTTAGACTGGCACCACACCTGCGCCGCGCCAGTTCCCCGCTCGCCGCCGTTACAGTGGGCGCTAGTTGTTGATGTCCACATTCGTTGGCTTGTGAATTCTATGTCTCCAAAATCTTTCTTTCATGCACGCCGCTACCAGCCGGAAAAGAACTGGCGAAGCAGGTGGAGACTACCAAGAGGACGACGCCAGGTAAAATGGAGTATTCCTTACAAATCCTAGGCGTACACAATGAATCAGAAGATGGCCAATTCAGTTTACACACACAAGCATATATATATATATATATATATATATATGGCACTTGATCTGTTTACCTTGTAGCATCGCTCAAGTTCTTTATGTATCAAAGGTAACCTGAACAATTTATCCTTATATATATATATATATATACAGGGTGTCCCACCTATCACGCCGCACGATTTAAAAAAAGAGGAATGGCGTTACGCGAAGCCAACCTAGTGCGTATTGTTTCCAGTACAGTGGAGTAGCCGCCAGTATTTTTTCGTTACTGAGATTTAATTAATTAATTGTAAATAATTATTTAACTCGACAAGTACTGTCCTAATTATCAAAGTGTCAATGAGAAAGTTGTAGAGCAACATGAAAAACTCCGGATACAGCTTTCTGTTGCTCAATACATGCTACATAAATGTGTTTTTCCGAGTGTGAAAGAAGCCCGCGAATACACGCAGAATTGCCGCACGACTGGCCGCTCGAGACTGTCATGTGAGTGGCCACTCGCACGACTGCCTCGAGCGTGTGTGTGTGTGTGTGAGGGGGTGTCAACTCTCATGAAACTTATGAGAGTTGGACAGCTATACTACTGTCAAGCTCCCGTGCAAGATATTTTAGCGACCACCAGGTAGCCAGAATTATTACATATTTTTCAAATCTAGCTTCTGTCAACGTAGGTGCAGCCTGATCTCACTTTTGTGCACGGTAAAACATTTTTACAGCCTTTATGGTAAGGCTGTTAACCCCTGGAAAAACCAGCATCCTTAAAGGCTTAAACATTTTTGTTGTGCAGGCATCACATGTTCCCCTATCGAATTGCGAAATTGCCCACTGAAGAAAGAAAGTTGTCTCAACGCACCACTTAGCTTGATTTAATTACCTCGAAGTTTCTAACAGTGTTCGTTGTTTCTTTTTTTTCTTTTTTCCCATTCGTTATTCATGTAACTGCGCCACCAGCAACAACTACGAAGTCAACAACCAGTAAGTTTCCTGTCACTTTTATTTTTACTTTTCCAGGGCATCAGCTTTCAATTTCAGCACCTCCACGCGAGATTCTATTGCACCTTCTTGTACACGGTGGGACATGACCACAGAATTGAAGTCCAATCTCCTTGACCCAGGTCAGCCGGGAGGTTCAGAATGGGAGAAAAGGGAACGAGTTCGCGAGGCACTCAATACGTGAAGCGTGATGCTATTATTCTTCCTCACTTATTGTACTTAATTTTTCCGCAAAACTGAGAATTATACCGAAGCTGAAGAAGCTCTTCCGGAATAAACGCTGTCCTGGTGGTTGGTGTTTCGTGAAGGAAGTAACCGCAAATGAGGAAACATAGACGCACGTCACTTCCATCTGCAACAAGTTTATACGTTTATTTTATTTTCACCTTTCAAAAAGCATAGACAGAATGGTAACGTTATATCGTAAGAAAGTTCATTGAAGGCTGAAGAAACACGGTAGGATATCTAAAGAATGTCAACAATAATTTATGCAACCGTGGTTGTGTCGTTGCACTACGTTAGTCTCTTGCGGAAGCTCGGCTTTATGATCGTGGTGATTACTGGAGATTGAAGAAATGCATTTATTTAAAGCATGCGTAGCGTGGTGAAAAATAAACTGTCTAAAGACAGAACACGAATGAAAGAGAGTTAAGGAGACGGTGGTACAAGTGTTTCGAACTTTTAGAGCGTCGCTGATTACGATAAAGCGCATTTTACGAAAGGTATCTAATTCGAACAGCAACGCACAAGAAACATCTTCGTAGTGTACTACATGGCATACAATCCGGGCTACCCAGCCCAGGAGAAGGTATGAAAGGCATAAAACAAACAGCAACAAATATTACTCGGAAGGCAGAACCTGTTATCGCGTCTCCTTGAGATTCCCAGGTAGTCCGGAACATAACTGCTTTCCATCTGGGTTCCGAACTATAGTGATATGCTATGAACAAAAAAAAACCTTTTTTTACACATTACTCTTACAAGCCACAAAAAGCATCTCCGTGCATATGGACAAATTAACTAACTATATTCGTGCTTGAAATGGTTTAAAACTGTTTTCCTTTGCATAAACACAGAGACAAAGATACGCCATCGTGGGGTGGCCGGGTTGCCATGTTTACGCTGCATCTGGGACTTTCTCGTTATTTCGCTGTAATGGAAACGCACTTCAAGGTGGCTTTTCGTCATCGGTGACGACACAAAGCCTTATATCAAATAAATGTGAAATTTCTGGAGAGCTGGCGAGAAGAACGTGATTATACCACTTTTGTGTGGTTCCGTATGCATCTTGCATCAAGTCTAGGATTGTATTATTACGAAGTGATAAAGGAATACTGAAGGCCATGCGCAAGGAAGAAAACAACGATCTTGGACATAGCCAGCTGCGTGAATGATTGGGTCTGCCAGTGTTGACTTTATGCTTACATATAGTCTGTAAATACACCGTATGTAGACTTCCTGCATTTCTGTAGCACAACGGTGAAGGTGATGGGTGTCGCGGCTTCCAACGGAGCTCTACAGAGGACATGAAAACACTATTTCATTTCTGCACAAAGTCTTGTGTTTAAAAGCCTATCTGGTGCACTGGACGAGCTGGGTTTGTCTGCGCTTTTCTAGTAAAAACTGGAAAAGACCAACTCAGCTCTTCGGTGGCACGTTTTTATTTTCCTGGAATGCAGTGGACAAGCTAGTTTGTCTCAGTAGTTTTTCGTGGTACTTGTAGATGGTAACACACAATCCACGGGGCAACGCAAGCAGGAACGAAACTGCAGGACCTGAAAACTGAGGTCTTTAAAACTAACTGGGTAATTTTTGATCCTAATTCGGAATAATTTCATGACACGGAAAGAGTTAAATGGTTATCATTGACAAGGAATTAGGGCTGTTTAGTACACAAATACACAGTAAAATATACATGGAGCTGGTCCATCAGACGGTGAACGATGCTGAGTTGGTTATATTCGCGGAGCGCACGCCCAGTGGCCTTCTTTTTAAGGCTAGCCACAAATTAGTTAAGCGTAGCCTCACTCCTAAATAAAACACACACGGCAGGTTCATGTGCTGGGCAACATCAAGCTGCATACTGAAGGCTTCTGTCTGGGAATTCTTTATATTTATAACAAAAACAGGCATATTTTCTAGGGCTGACTTTCGGCTCCATTCCGCTACTGCATGGTCCCGGTAGAGCTATGTAAATTGAGCATGAATTGGACAGCGTGCATATAACCTTTTATTCTTAGGTAGTAATCGACTATAGTGAAAGGTGACAGCGAGGTGGTATCAGGCAGCTCGTCAACTAATTGGAGTGCCCAGCGAACCATATATTCAAATATAAACTGAATCGTCCTACATCATCATCGTCATCATCATCATCAGCCTATAATTATGTCCACTGCAGGACGAAGGCCTCTCCCTGCGATCTCCAATTACGCCTGTCTTGCGCCAGCCGATTCCTACTTGCGCCTACAAATTTCCTAACTTCATCACCCCACCTAGTTTTCTGCCGTCCTCGACTGCGCTTCCCTTCTCTTGGTATCCATTCTGTAACTCTCATACCCTCAACTAAACGTGGGTCATATATGGCAGACTGCAATCCCATTGGATGAAATAAGCAGGGAGAATGACAACAGGAGCCCTGATCGATTTATTTTTATTTCTTATGGTCGAGGCCGAGGCCGTTAGAGTCCGCTCGTAGCTTAATGACATAGCTGTACTTATGGAAATGCTAGGTTAATTGATAAGCAAAAGCTAGTCTTTTTTCGAACTAGAATGTCACCTCTGGCTGAACACGGACACTAGGATCGCCAATAAAATTTGCCCAGACCTTCAGGTTTCATCGTAAGACCAATGACGGCAAACACAGATCAGTACGCAGAAAATAGATGTTTTAAACACGTATAACAACTTGACGTCAAGTAAGTAAGCGAACCTAATTGGTACCTTTAGCCATCTTATACATATTATTGCACTGTTTGTGTTGTGGCGTCACCGCTGTTTGCGGAGGTGCGGCACCAACCTCAAAGAGTGGGCTTCCTGGCAATGCAAAAGGTTAGAGAAATCTGGAGGAGGTACCTCACTTAGGAATTACATGTCAATGGTGAGGATGCACTCCTGAGGCACTGACGTTTTTTTTTTTATTGTAAGGAAATGCAAAGTGGATTTCTTAATAACATTGTATTAACAGTCTCAACAGGAGGTGAACAAAGGAATGTTACCCTCTAATCAATGTAGAAGACCCATTCCTTTCTTCCTTCTCTCTCTTTGTTGTTGTTCCGCAGTAACAACACGTCTGTGGGGCCGTGCGCGGCCCAACTGTGGAAGTACAATTATGTATTCTTAGTGTGTTTTTTCGTTGAGTGAAAAAAAAAACTGAGTCGCAGTTCTTGTGGTTTTGTGTTATTCGCTTCGTAACGTTCAAAGAAACTTCTTTTTGTGGTTAACTATGCAAATTGATCTTAAATTCTTTTCATTCTTAGGTTGTCATAGACTATGGTGAAAGTTGACAGCGAGGTGGTATCTGAAAGTTTCAGACTAGCTTTCTTTTCAAGAAAGTAATTTATTTAAGTACATTTAGGCACTGTCTCCTTCGATATAGTACTAGTCACCTTACGCAGCAATACAACGTTTCCAGTGTTCCTGCCATTCGCCAATATTTATTGGAGGTATTCTTTCCAGTACGACTCAAGTCCCTTCTGCGATTGGCGAGCGATATCAACAATTGTTCGAAAATGGTGAAGTGGGAGTTAAGCTTTGTCGTTGAGCTTTGAGCGACGTCAGGGGAATTGAAATCGAGGCGTCGGGAACGCCAATCACATCGAGGGTCATCGCAGGCGACGGAGCTTTAGTGCGTGGGTACGACGCTCACACGAAGCAAGAGTCAAATCACTCTAAAATACCCGAGGTGTCTGAAGTCGCCAAAATAATTTCTCAACCCACAGATTGAGTAAGTGAACTGGCATTGTTTATTATTACTATTTTTACATTCACGCCTATAGGCAATGTGGATTCGCTTGGAATAGGCCGAAACATAAACAGCCAGCTTTACAGTCCAGTCTCAGTGCGTCTGAAGGAGGTGATCCGGCGAGAACAGCCAGATCCGTGGTGGCACCAGAATGTGGATGCTGCACAAGGACAATGTACATTGCAAGATGGCGCTCCACAAAAGCGAGTTTTTCGCCGCAAGCGACATGATTTCTCTTCCACACGCAAACTATATTCAACATATTTGGCTCCTGCTGACTTCGCTGTCTTCCAGAGAAGAAAAGCGCAGCATGATGGTCACCGTTCTGTCACGGTTGCTGAAATGAAGCACCAATCGCTGGAAGGGCTCGACTCGTACAGGAATGACTGAGCACTTTCAGAAATAATTGTAAACTTGCAGGAACACGGGGAGCACTGTATTCCTGCGCAAGGGGACAATTCCGAAAGTGGCAGTGTTTGAATGAAGGTAAGTAGATTAGTTTGTTGGAACCGGAAACTAATCTAAAGCCTTGTTTTGGCCCACCTCGTATAAAATTAACACCCGGCACTCCTTACTTTCGTGAGAGGTTACGCTCCTCTACTCACGGGCAACTTTCTGCGGCGGAGTTTCTGCGCATGTCTCAGTGCTTCAAGTAGTCCGGCAGCCTTTGACAGTGCCTGTCGGTTTCTCAGAACAGATACCGGGGGAATCAGCGTAGCTTGCACATGCGAGGGTTTCGGATTTGCCCAAACGAAGAAGAGAAAAGGAGAAACACATATGTCAAATGTAACGCTGATTGGTATATTTTGTCTTACGTTGCTGTTGTATGTAGGCTGATTTTGTTTCCTTCCTCAGCTTAAACAAACGCGGAATGGAATATGCAACGTTTTTCAGAAGCGCGTTGCTAGTTCGCGTCTCGCCTTCCTAGCTTTCCCTTCATTGCCGCAGTGAGTAATCCGCGAGACTAGACACAGATATCCCTTAGTAATTGCTCCGTTAATACCACATAATCATTACTTGAAATATTGCTATTTCCGGGGAAATATTTGACTGGAAGAGCCTTCATGAAAAAATAGTAACAAAGGATTCATTGTCACATTTCGGAATACATCTTCATTCATGGCGTTATTTAAAACTGTATTTTTAGTTTTGTTCTGCTTTTCCTTCTCGCTGTGTGAGCAACGACAATTTATTTTGTGCAACAGCAATGTAGTTTAGTACATTTATTGTTTGTTAGTTTTTATATTTACCACGCGAGAAAATCTTGTACAAGATCGAATATCTATGAATAAGTAAATTTGTTCAGTAATTCCTGAGTATCAGTGATACAATTTCAGCTAGTAAGTAATGAGTTTACATAGATCAGCTCAGTTTTTCTTATCTATTTTTGATCAACGACACAATATGACAGCGGCCATAAGATGTGACGAGACAAAGACAGGTCTAACAACTGAAATTTTTATTCGGAAGAAACTTGTTATAAAATAATTGAAAAATAAAAGATGTGGGTCACGTGTATAATACTGGTCACGCATTCAGGGGCAATCAATAAAAGTGATCTCGTCTTTCTATAAATAAATCTAAGGTTGACTTATCCTCTGGTCCCGCCCTCTGTCTGTTCTCCTTGTTAGTTTGCACGCTGCTCAAGAATGGACAGTTTTCAACTCACCCACTTTTCTATCCTACTAAAGTTTATTTCTTTTCATATTTTACGCAGCTTCAACCACGACATGGGCGCCACCGCTGATCTGCACATACAACATTCAAAAATTCTCAAGGCAGTCGGAGCTCCCTAGTGATGGGGTTTGCGACCAGATATACCTAGACTCTCTGTGCAGATCCCCGCCCTGCAGCCCAGGTACACAATGGGCCCCTACAGGAGTGACCATAGACTTTCTCGGCGTTGCCAAAATAGCAAGAATCGGCAAGAAAAAAACAAGGCTGGGCCTTGCATTCGACGCCCAGTAAGTTTACGCGTACCTCAAGCTTTGCTTTTCTTTGTCCAACGCAGAATGACCGAGCCCACTCTTAAAAATACCACCTATAATAAACATCAGCCTATATAGCTAACACTTTTCCTTCGCTAATAATGGTCTCAAGAAATCTGTAGAATGTCACCCACCTAATATGACGTGCTTTCTGCTTCGCCTTGTTTAACGCGAATGCAACCAGCAAGATGTGCAAGAATCCGGCGAATGGATATTGTCTAAACAATACAACGAAGTTTTATCGTATTTAGCTGCAAGCTTTTAAATGTTTCATGTAAGCAATCTTGCCTGTTTACCGGATGCATTTCAGCGTATTCTTGGCATCGATAACTCGATACGGCGCCCTCGCAAATGACGTTACGCCGCGTACATCCGATGCCGTCATTTCCATCCATTTGGGAGCTTCTTTACTCTCTTGTTGCATGGTTCGGTCCATCACAATGAGCCACTTTCGCTATGCTTCCCATGGAGACCGCACTAATTGCGTGCAATGCAGAATCTGCTTTGAAGGGCCAGCGCCTTGAATCACCATTCATATTTTACTCGCTGACAAAACTGCGGTTTTCATACAAATGACCAAGCTGCGGCTGCCCTAAACATAGTGAGTATATATACGTAAATTTCCCTGCAAATCCGCTGGTGATCTTCACAGAGTGATATCGTTTTGCATGATGTTCAGCTAATTGCGTGTGTTTTTGCTATTACTGCCCAGTTTAGTGCAAGTGGGTGTCTTCGTCAAAACCGCTTGAATGTGTTAATGTTTTCACTTCAACTGCAACGGAATGGCGTCACAGCTGATTTCGTAACTATGAGCATAAGTTAGTGCTCTTTCATTGTGTGTGCATATATATATATATATATATATATATATATATATATATATATACACCCCAGAGGGTGGATAGGGAACAGCAGCCAGTGTAGCACGACTTGTAGGGCATACTACGCGGAATACGGAGGTTGTGGTTTCGGCTCCCTCTGGCGACAAGTTTTTTCGTTGATAGTACTTCCATTTTAAACGGTCATTTTTACACCTCACTAACAAACGAAATAGCTAAATAGCTTCCCCTATGCTTTCATTGGCGTTGTCTGTTGGCTTCATAGTGTTGTGATTACCACAAATTGGGCCTCTTCATTCCTATCCTTCGAGTTCACACACACACACACACACATATATATATATATATATATATATATATATATATATATTGTAAAGGCGTTTATTAGGCACCACCCTTTTGGACCGACCGTTAGTTCAAGGCCCGAGCTCTCAGCACGAGCGGCGTTTCTCGAGGAGAGCGCAGGATGGATCGACCTACTAGAAAGGGCTGGAGAGCATGACCCACTATGGCGTTCGTATCCTTCGCTACTATATATATATATATATATATATATATACATTTATATATATGTATAAGAGATATTTATCTTTTTAGGCTACAACGGTTGTTTAATAGTCACCTGTGGCACATAACCCCACTCGAATCCTTGAGTGGATTATTATGTATAATTCACAAAGAGGCAACAAAGGCTGACTAAGTATGTTCAAAAGATATTACTTATGGTACATATTGTAATTCACAAATAGTAGTCGGTATGTCCTCGACGCATATTGACATGAAATTCTCAGAATGACACCAGGTTCAAGATAGGGTTATTCCTCCCAAAAGTGTACAACATACAATTGCCTTCTAGTTATTTTCAAACATGAATGCAGCAAATGATGCTTTGTGAAAAAAGTAAGTGAAGCCACAATGCATCTTTACTGCACGTTTCATGGAAGACGTCTTGAAGCAGATGTCGATAATATTGAGACAGGAAATGTCGATATTCCAACTAGCCCAGCTGTCTGCTTTAGGTATTCATCTTGAAACATATGTCATCAGAAATAATTCCGAGTGATTAGGTCCATCAATTTCACGGGCTAGAATTGGTGAAGCAAGATGTACTGCAATGTAATTAGTTGAAAACATAATTAGTAAAATATTTGTGGGAAGGCATGAGGTTCACGTCGTCTCACCTATTTTATTTTTTTCAATCACTGTGTGAATAGAAGAAACACGAAACTTTGCGTTTGTTGTGCTGCTGTTGACATGCTCGGATGTTCTGTCGCGTGGCGGAGGTGCAACTTTGCCGTCTTCATTGTGGGGGTGACGGTAAGAGACCTTAAGTGACCACTCGCCATAGCGTCCCCCCCCCCCCCCCCCCCCGCCACCTTGCGATGAAGCCGCAACATGCAAGACCGATCCCTAAGAGTGCTGTGTGGGCGGCCGCTGTTTCGGGGCTAAACGGATGTGCTGTGTAGTCGCAGGCCGGTGGCCGTCGGCGAGGAGTAGTCAGTAGCGCACAATACCGGCTTGATAGTATCAAGTAAAGAGCTGTCTACGCGTCCTTTATGTAGGCGGGCGCCGCTTTTGGGGTCGTGCTCTACGATCTGAAAGTTTCCGTTATAAGGCGGTTGTAGTGACGATCCGATCGCATCGTGTCACACGAATACATGGATGCACACGTAGATAGGAGGACCAAATAGGGCTGTCATGGATATTGGTGAGCTCACGGCAATCCTGAAGCGACTTGAATGTGGTCTACGGCATCGAATGACGCAGCAGCAGAAAGGTCATGGAACTGACCAGGAAGAAGCTTTAGGGTGTTGCCGAAAACAAGCTTCGCCGCGCCTAGAAACGTCAGTTCGTATAGCACGCTGCGACGAGCAAGCGGGATGAGTGGTAGGTGCACCGTCCATTGTCTCAACTGCTCTGACGCCATCATCGAAGCTTTGAGTTGGTGGTGAAAGTGATCAACCATGCTGTTCGACATCTACGGGTACGACTTCGCCTTGATTTGACTTGCACCAAAGCGACACAGCCAGAGAGCTTGATCGAGCAGACCGGAATGAACGATAGACTGTGATCGATGGACTGACCAACACAGTAATCCGTTAGTAACATGATTTGTGGCGGCGTAATGTCGCTGAGTGGTATGTCTGCATGATGTCGCTTGAGGCCACCGTGCGAACTGGTAATGCACGTGAGCCTACACCAGCTGTTCTTGAATTGAGGCGATGGGATGTCTAGTCTAGATCAATGTATATGCAGCTGAAGCGGAATAAAGAGTCCCGAAGTTACCGATGGCAGTCACGATGGCAGTCACGGACTTTGGCTTGCTTGCACTGGAGGCACGCTCGTGTCGGACATCAGTTTCCGTGCGTGACCATAGGAGTCGTGTAGTTATGGGGCGCTGAGTTTCGTGGCTGCCATGGTGCAATCTCAGAATCAAAGACGCTCCGGCGAATTGAGTCTGGAACTTAGGGGCGGGGCCACGTGGTGATGGTGTCAGAAACCAGGGGAATGGCGCAGCTGTGCAGTATCTTGTCCTCGAATGCGATGAAGGTGTCCTTAAGTGGAAGTGCCTGTAGTTCGCTGTCCTTCCGCTGTGGTGTAGGTATGGCTGCCAAATCCATAGGTGAACACTTGTCAACAGTCCCACTGACTTCTATCCAGGACGGGGCGACAGCAACAGAATTGTTCATCACACTTGCATGTCGAATGTCACGTGTGAATTCTGAAATACAGGTGAGTTGGTGGATCTTACGGGGAATGTGGGCAGAGTTGGTAGTAGTCGAGGCATACGAGAGCGTGTTGTGGTCAGTAAGGAATTACCTGCCTTCTAGAGAGTGGCGGAAATATTTACCCCATGTAACTTGGCAGCAGATAGCGACCAAAGGCACTTGCTGTAACGGCGCTCAGGTGATGAGAGCTTTCGGGACTAAGAAAGCGTCGACGAACTGCTCCAGTACAGCTCCGACAGCAACGTCCGACGCGTCAGCGGTGAGCGACGTTAGGGGGTCAAACTTTGGCTGAGCTGGCAGGATGGCATTGGCAAGGGCCTTCTTGATGGAGATGGATGTTTCTCGGCGTCATCTCTAAACGAGATGCAGGCGTTCTGCTTCGTCCGATCAGACGCCAGCACATGAAGCTTTTGGAAGATGGAGGCACTGTGCTGAGTAAGCCGTCGTTTTACTGTAAATTAAGCATTAGGATTGATTGTGCAAGTAATGCCCACTTTATCCGGCAACCTAATAAAGGATTAGAAGGGTACAATCTGCCACAGGCAATTTTCAAAATTCTGCATATTTTAAAGAAAAGCTGTAATGCAGTGATTTGGGCTTGTTGGTGATGTTGGTGATCCCCCGTATTAGCGCCCGTGTGTGTCACGTATTCCTTCGTATTTGTATTTTCACGCGCTATAAACCTCACTAAAACACACTTGGAATAAATAATCTTTTACTTTCGTTTCCAACTTTTGACGTATCGCCTACTTCCAATAATCTGAATTTTTATGATTTCTCCTTTAGCGCCAGTAACGGCTTATCGATCTTCGCCGCGGAAGACAACAGGAAAAAAATTTCCGAAGATCTGTGGAACAATTACAACTGTTCCCACTATGCATCTCTCGACCTCAACATTCGCTCATTTAACAGTCCAGAGACGGCAGCGAAACAATGGAACCCATTGCTAGTAAGTCTCGTCAGTTCACATTTAAGTGGAAACTTTACTTGAGGAGCTCCTATCTATATAAATGTCTACGGAGAAATTGCTTTCCTTGGCAACCACAACACCGATGCTCTGAAGGTTGGTTGTCTTTAAAAGAAAGCTTTGTCAACGTTGTCTGGAAAGTTTTATTTATGTTATCGAATATTTTTACAAAATTTTCAAATATCGCAACAAAAGAAATAAAGAAACGCCAGAAATCAACAATATCCCTATTCCGTAAAGTGCTCATATTTAGAAACCTAAAGCGGGAAAGAAATTGATCTCTCACTCTGAAATATGCCCCTAGTTCGTAGGATTTAGCAAAAAGGTTCTTAGGCCCCTGTAACAAATTTATGTGAGCTGTTAACTTAGATCTCTCATCAGCACGCTTGATCTTCAAATGCAGTTTACAGGTGCAGTTTACAGAACTACGACCTCTGTCTTTGTCTTTGTTGTAGCGCTGGGTTTCTGCACGTTTTGGGCTTCTGTGTTGTTCTTATTTTTAACTAAGCAACAATACGGAATTTGTGGGGAAATTCCGTGCCCGTAATAAAAAATCTGCTTGTTATTGTGGGTATAATTTAGATTTCACTGCTAAATTCAACAATTTCTGACAGAATAAAGCTACCGGTTGCCCATTCAGAGCCTTTCTCCGTTTTACATGAAACTGAATGGGGAAATAGGAGTTGATCCCGAGGTAAAGAATTCGTATTAAGGATGCAGGACACACCACAGTAATCATGTTTTGTTAAAGGTAACTATTGTTTAGTGGGTTTACTGCTACTACGGTCGAATCACTACTAGAGTTAAACTTATTGCTACATGTAATTGTAGGGAAACTGGTTCTTCTTCTTTCTGGTGGAAGATCATATTGACGTACATCAATGCAAACACGTGGTGTGGTGGCGTGGAGCAGAAGTATAACACCCGGCTTATAAAGGCGTAAGTTTGAATCCTCCTCCAGTCCACTACATTTTCAGGCATGAAGTGGCGCCTGACACCAGGCAAAAAAAAGAAAATATCGCCGAGAGCTAGTAGGGCTATACTAGTCCAGGAGCAACCAAATTAGGAAGAGCCAATGAGCTTCAACAAAGTCTCTCCCTCACCAGAACAGGAATTGGCCTCCCTGATGCAGTATTCGTCCATTACCTCCCTTATGATCCCTACAATTAACCCATAGCCCTCAGCCCCCAGCGGCTGCGGAGCACCTGACCAAGGCGGCGGTCAAACCTGCGACGCGGCAGATGGTGCTAAGAATCTCTGGGTCTGGGCAGGCCGACACTGGAAACTGAACCTGGCAACGTTCAACACGCGCACCCTATCGTGTGAGGCTAGGTTAGCAGGGCTATTTGAAGAATTATCAGGTATTGCCTGGGATATTATTGGCTTTAGGTGAGGTTAGAACTGGTGAGGCTTATACAGTGCTGACTAACGGCCATGTCCTCTTCTACAGATGTCTTCCAGATAAGAGAGAATTCGGAGTAGGATTTCTAGTCCTTAAGGACATTCCGGGCAACATTGATGAATTATACAGCATTAATGAGAGGGTAGCAGTCGTCGTAATAAAGCTGAATAGGAGGTATAGAATGAAGATAGTACAAGCCTACGCCCCAACCTCCAGTCACGATGATGAAGAAATAGAACAGTTCTAAGAAGACGTTGAATTAGCAATGAGAAAGGTGCCAACCCAATATACTGTAGTCATGGGCGACTTCAATGCAAAAGTGGGGAAAAAGCAGGCTGGCGAGCAAGCAATTGGCGACTACGGCATCGATTCTAGGAACACTAGAGGAGAGATGCTGGTAGAATTCGCGGAAAGGAATAGGCTCCGAATAGTGCATACCTTCTTCAGGAAGCGCAGCAACAGGAAAAGCGCAGCAACCTTGAAAAGCCCTAATGGAGAAACAAGGAATAAAATATATTTTATACTCTCTGCCGATCCCAGCATAGTGCAGGATGTAGAAGTGTTAGGTAGGATAAAGTGTAGTGACCATATTTTAGTGAGGTCTAGGATTTCTCTCAATTTGAAGATAGAACGAATAAAATTAGTAAAGGAGAAACAGGCAAACCTAGACGCAGTAAGGGTAAAAGCAGACCAATTCAGGCTGGTGCTCGCAAGCAAATATGCAGCCTTAGAACATAGAGGTTGTGAATGAAACCGTAACTAGGCTGATCTCAGAAGCAGCAATTGAAGTGGGAGGTAAGGCACCAAGGCAACCAGTAGGTAAGCTCTCCCAAGTAACAAAGGACCAAATAAAGAAGCAGCAAAACATGAAAGTGTTAAACTCGATAGATCAGATAGAGTTCGCTGAACTGTCGAATCTGATCAACGAGAAGTAAGTAAGGGATATCCGAAATTATAACGTGGAAAAGATTGAGGAGGCAGTAAAATGTGGACGCAGCATAAAATCAGTGAGAAGAAAACTTGGCATAGGACAAGGCAAAATGTATGAACTGAAATATGAGCAGGGTCATATCATCAATTTCGATGACATAGTAAAAACAGCGGAATAATTCTATACTGACCTACACAGTACCCAGAGCAGCCAAGCTACTTTCATTCCATGCTACATTCAAGTAGAGATGAACCGGATACAGAGGCTCCTTCCATAACTAGCGATGTATTTAGAAGGGCCTTAAAAGATGACCAGAGACCAGGGTGAAATCCCGGCCGGAGCGGCCGCATTTCGATCGGGCCGAATGCAAAAACACCCGTGCACCGTGCATTGGGTACACGTTCAAGATCCCCAGGTGCTAAAAATTATACAGGACTCCCGTGCTGGTGGTAGTGATGCTTGAAGCAGGCGGGGTCGGGGGCCGTATTCTGAAACGATCAACTTCGGCGATACTATCGCCTCGGCAATAGTCCCGTTCAGTAAATCAACCTGTTGCTTACCCGTGACGTCAGCCTGCACTATCAACACGCGCTCTCAAACGCTTCACAGCACACGAGAGAACACACCGGTGGAGTGCAGAGTGGCTTGAGTGTAGCTTTCGAGTGTACCGGCTACATTACGACGCAGACGTGTTCGTTTATTCACGGGACCACCCAACACCGCTGTGACGTCAATTGACGTAGACCGCAACTGCTAGATAGCGATATTTTTTCCGGTTTTGCTAAAACAGCCAATCAACGTGCGCCACTGGCGGAGGCGTGGCCAAGGCGATAGTGTCGCCGAAGTGCATCGTTTCAGAATACGGCCCCAGGACTCCCGCAGAACGGCACGACTCATAATCAGATCATGGTTTTGAAACGTAAAACTCTAAAATAAAAGAGTGTAATAAATAGTATTAGTTCCCTAAGAAGCGAGATGATTCCCCAACAGCCCACGCACTTCCTGTACTCCTTGGGCTTGTACGTTCACCGGCTGATTCAGTAATGACTGCGAGTAAAAATTTAAAGAAAAGTTCATTGTTTTATTACTTAAGAAAGGGAATGACTGACGCATGATGTGTTTTGTTTAAAAACTCATTGTTTTCTCTACCGATACTAAACGATTAGCACCCATAGGGTAGTTGTTTAACTTGAACGGACTAAGTAGGTTTTCGCTGCTTAGTAAGATGTTAAATTTACGCAATGAGAGCCTTTAAATGCACCCACGTGCCTTCTGAAAACAAGTGGCTGCTTGAAAATATTTCGTACTCATCCTGGCGGTGAAATAGATAGTCATTGATTTACTAGATTGATGCAGTGGGGTTAACCCGTTGTCTTCGAACGAACTTTCAATTACGCGGCATGGGACAAAGTTATGTGACACGCCATTACAGTAGGAGAAGCACATATTGGTTTACATTTCATACGTACTAATGTAAACGACAGCTAAGTTGTTCCTCGGAAGGGTCCACACGAAAAAGGATCAGGTGAGGTAGTAGAAGACTCCCACATTTGCAGTGTTGCGTATAGAACACAATAGCAGGAAGAGTGCCATACGGATGTGCTCCTATGGACCTTTTTTGTGGCTAGGAGGAACTAAGCCTTGTACTTGGTCGCCGCACCTTTTTCCTCATCGCAAGTATATGCGTGGAGTGTCATGCTTTTTAGTGGTAAAGCTTGCAGCGGTAGTGGTACTATTGCATGTTACTCCGATTCTAATGTGCTTCTTCAGCAATTACTGTGACGAAAGATGAATGAATGCGAACATATACTTTTGCGCTGTTTTCGGCCGCCAAATTCACTTTTGGAAGCCGACAGTACTGGCAGCCGAACAATGTGAAGCCCATCTTCAACCATGGCGTACGTATCAGCTGTTTTAGCTGGCATTGCTCTCATCGACTTAACGGTGTGCAGGACTCTGTTTCATAGATGGCGCCACAGTAACAACATGGCGGCACCTCGAACATTGTCTATATAAAAAAGACTGAATTGGAGAAACCATCAGCAACAAAATGGGCGTGGGCACACGTACTGCTCGCTCTTTTTTTTTATAATGGCCATAAATATCTACTTACCTGTCTGACTTTCTGTGCTTTTACAAACACGCATTGTATATGCATGTTGAATCCGGTTCGCTTACTTTTGTTCTTGTTTTATTTTTCGTGCGTAGATTTTAGGCACGCACTTGGCGAACCTCGGTGGAGTTCAAGGCGATTTTGGGTTGGTGCTGGGTGTGACCAGTACGGACATGCCGAACTTCATCGATCGAGTGATTGGCGACTACAAGATGTGAGAACAGACAACTTTAAGCGTGCATTGTTTTGCTAAGTAATTGGTTAAGAGGAAGCTTAAGCTTGGGGCCAACTCCGCTTTCCCTGTTCAAATACAGGGTGTATATTTTTATGTCGCACACATTATCAAGACCATGTGTTCTTTGCTGGCTTCACACGGCTCAAAGTACTTGGTATCTGGCTATCTTGTCACCGATTCCAAAGCAAAAGCAAGGGTCAAGCAAGTGTAGGCGCTGAAGAATACAAGATCGACGCAATAGAGCGTGAAATACACTACACGATACGAAATCAGCCAAGAACGAACATAAAAAAGACAGAGACAGAATAGACGGATATAATCAACATTTGATTGTTGAATATATGAACCACCTTTTACGTCGACACTTGGTTGACCTTTTATTTTTAAAAAATATCCTACAAAATTTGCTCGAATTACTTCTCTATAAATAAATCATCAGCTCAGGTGGCTATAATGTGCAAGAAAAAGCAAATATACATATATTTGGCAATAGTATGTATATATACTTGTATAATAGCAAATATAGCAAATATACATGTATAATAGCAAATATATGTATGCAAATATACATATATTTGCTTTTTCATAAAAATTATATATATATATATATATATTCACTAATTACCCGAATTATGTCAGCCATATTTTATATATAAAGATAATGACCCATGTTTTATTAAAAGCTTGAAGGTGATTGTCATAAAAGTTACTTTTCGCATTTCTACGTTTCAATATAGTCATGGAGACTACAATACTTGCCATGGGATTATTCGTTTAGTTTGCCTGATTCGGGCACGCAGCATAGCTAGCAGTGCAACTTCACTGTGACGTAGTACGGTGCCATAAGAAAATGCTAAGCCATACCGCGTGATAAAATAGTCTGCCGTGCCCCTGCTCCTGAAGTTACAGTGCCTCCAATGCACACAGTGCACACAGTGCCAATCGGAATCGGCTAGTGGGAAGAAGGACCTGCAATGCCAGCTGCAGTTTACGCCACGCTTTTAAGTAACGCAGGCGTTAGACAGGGAGCCGCGTTTCGCGGTGTCACGTGCATAATCACATAAAATAACAGATAATTTCACCAAAGTTATTCCTGCTTACGCAGCCCTTTCGAGATGTAAAAACCTTCATGCAAGCTTTATTTTGTGACAATTGCACGATTGCCGTCAACTTTTCATTTAAATATGTGGCGTAAACTTTATAATACTGAAGGTAATCAACGAATGAATTCGTTTCGGGTATGATAATTTTTCCCGACAATAATGACTGCCCGGGTAGATAATTTGTAGCGACGCAATTCGTAAAACTTCTTGCCTTTTGGAAAAAGATCATGTGCTCGACATAAAAGGAAAAAAATACAACCAGTAAATATGAAGGAAAGGCAGGGCGGTTAGCCAGTTCGCTCAAAATGCGCACCGGTGGCTAGGGCGGTGTTGTAACATGTGTGTATCTCGCGTAGAAGATTGTGGTTACTCAGCATCTGGCTCCTTCATGAAGAGCAACGCGTTACATTGTTGCTGGGACTTAGGGAAGGCGCTCTCAGTTTGGCCAATGCAAAGCAAAAAAAAGAAAAAGCTCTCCGTATGTGATTTTCTGGCATAAACGTTCTACGGGACCTTCGCTATCGAGACATACAAGCACCGGTTCAACGAGGGAACAAATGCTGAAACCCTAGGCTCGCCTGTCTGAATAGGCGCATATGTGAGGGCTGCTGCGCAGCACCATGTCGGCCGTTCTACTGCATCAACGGAACCGCTTGTTGGCCTAGTTGGTGCTTGCGAAAGGACATAATTTTTTTGCGACATATAAAGACACACACAGAAAAGGAAGAAACATAGACGACGGCTCAGGTTCTCAAGTCTGCGTCGCCTCCCACAGCTTGTCCAGTCAATAAAATAACTGGTTGGGTGTAATTGGTTACTGAAAAAAGTAATTGAATGAGAGTGAGCATTACAGAGTAAACAAAATAATCGTTCAACTACAAAACTAGCCTAAAACGTTGTTTGATTACAAGTAATAATTTACATGCAATTTGTTACGAGCAAGTCTGGTACTAGGACCTCTACTCTTTCACATTTAGGTAGATGCCCTCCCATAACAAGTTTCTTTAGCAATACGTCTCTTTGCTGATAATTGTGGTTTATAGCGTGAAAGATTTTTATTTACTGGGAAATCAACCCGCTTAAGCATGAATACATCTTGTTTTTTAGACTGTAATGACATGTGTCTATTTTTCAGGCCTATGTGTAAATTCCCATTCTGTAACTTTTATGCTTAAAAAGAAAACAAGAAGTAGACACATAACACGTGTAATGGTTGGAGAGAACTTATGAGATATTTTAACTTGAAACTAAAGTTTGTGTTGGAGCGTCATCGGGGATACCGGAATTAGCTAATGGCACGTATAATCATGCTGTCCATAAAAAAAAGTCCCAGTTGTCCTTAGCTATCACCTAAAAGACGCGAAGGCGAAAGCCTTGTAAAGCCTACTGTTTGCACCTTAATCCACCGTAATCTTTCTTAATCCACCATAACCCTCCTTAATCCACCCTAATCCACCGTAATACATTCACTAATCAATCTGTAATTAACTTTGGTAATCATTAATCATTTCTTATACACGGCTGGACATGCATTGGTTCGCTTCTGACCTTCTGGCCTGGGTTTGCTTCTGGCCAACGCCCTCCCACGCCACCGCTGACGCAGCGCCCTCCATTTTTCTGTACCTCACAACGGGACCTTGAAACATGGAGATCTAAGGTTTTCACCTTAAACACTTTAAACAAGCTTAATGAGCATGTTTCATATGAATGCGCTGCGATTCCCTCCCACAGCTAAAACCGGAAGACCCAACTACCTTGTCATAACCCCGTGACCCGTGTATGGGTCACGGGGTTATGAGAAAAACCCAACCCGTTTCGTGAAAACAAGTGTAATGGTAAATAACTTTATGCACCCTGACGCTTACCACTATTTTTGTAGAGCTCTGACAACTTCAACATTCATATAACGCATAAAAATGATATGTCAAAATCGTGATTCCATGGTACCTTTACGCCATATTTCCAATGAGGGCAACGACATATTCTAAGAACTGTTGTTCGTTGAGCACTAAGTAAAGGCTGTAAATATTTTGCTGCATGCACGATTATCTAGACAATCAAATAATTAAATGTGTTCACATTGTCTTTTTCTTATTTTAGCTATTTTATCCTCAAGGCCAAATTTATTACATGGATGACTGTGCAAAAATATGTTAAAAACAGTCAACAGATTGAAATAAAATGACTAATACGCCTTAACTTAAATAGATATGTTAAAGGAATGCGGTTTCGGTATCTTGTGGTTAGTGACAACCGTTGCATTGTTCCCGCGGTAGCCTCACCTAACTTCTTATATACCCTAGTCGCTTAGTGTGAGTGTTGCTTGCAGAATTTCTGCCTTCTAGAATCTAAGATTGCTGCTTACATGTTACAGAGACCCCCCGAAATGGACCCATTTCGTTGTCATCAGCCACACATCATTTGCAAACTACGCCCTGCCACCGTATGATAATAAAACCAGCTTCGACTTGACAAACTGCCACATTGTGCCGCCTACTATATACAACTACAGCAGTCACTATAACGATACCTACTACACCTCTCTGGTAAGTACGAATGCACTAATTTCATTGTAGTTTTTGAACATTGTGATAGGGCGACCACTGTTAACTGCAAAGGCAGCATATCCGACCATCGTCGGATATGCTGAACAAAGCACAGCGAAGCGTGGCATTATTTCCAGCTACGTGCTTGAAATACACATAGATTACGTAAAGCTGAACACCACTAAAATTCCTTTCCGAGGCTGCCCGCGGTGGTAACTCTATGGAAATCACAAGTTCGATCCCGGCTGGAGCGGTCACATTGCAGTGAGGGCGGAATGGAAAAACGCTCCTGTACCACGTATGGGGTACAATATCGGGTATCAGGTATAACGAGCGTCAGGTAGTCAAGCTTATGCAGCTCACCTGAGAGCAGACTGTCGGTTTCGCACGTCTAAAACTTGAAAACTTGTTTTTCTTGGGTTCCGACGCTACTGATGCCTTAACACACGCGAAATGAAAGAGCGTATACTGTAAGAAAGCTTTGCACTCAAAGGATTGCAGCTTGTCTCCAAGCAATGCGTCATTCATCCTGTGGGCGTTTTTTTTTTTCTTCTTTCCTTTAACGCTACGTGCCAACACCGTTACGTGTAGGTGCCTGCTACGAACAAAGTGCGCGTTGGAGCCTAACGTGGTCTACGTGAGACGAAAGTACCGGATGCTCAGCTCTAAAAAAAAAAAGTTTACGCGAGAGAGATGACTATTAGTGCTTTGGGACCAGATAAGACTAAGGATGTGAACAATAGTTCATAGTACATCTTGAGAACACGAGTAATGGCAGTCTTATAAACATATGCACCTTCTGGACTTGTCTCCCAGCAATTATTGTCATCTATCTAGGATGCATTTCCTTTCTTTAATGCTGCACGCGGAGTACTTACAGGTCTCAAATGTCATGCGTGTGTCAGAGTAACCTAGTTTTCCTAACAGAAAGCTGTCGAACGCCTCAAGTAAAACTAAGCAAATTCGACCAACAAAGATAATGATGGTTGTTTATGAACAACTCAGGCCCCAAAGAGCGTAATAATTTTAGTGTATACTGAGCCACAGCTGGACATTGTAGAACAATAAATATTTCCAGAGTGTACGAGCATTCATCAGTAGAACAGCACCGCTCCCCACTGTAATGTTCACAAAGCAGCCGACAGGGCAACAATGAACTCAAACGACGCATGGAAATATAGCCATCAATGTTGTTTTCATAAAACAGTTATGGTAGTGGTATATAAAACATTCTGAATTCCAAGGTCTTCTATAAGATCCGTGCTGCATTTTGTCCGTCCTCTAAATAATGATGCCAGTCAGACACTATGCACCAGCAAAATCTAGCAAAAAACTTTGCCGCGTGCCAATTAGGAACAAGTTCTTGTTGTCGATCGTCCAAGGCACTTATAGGTTTGTCCATATAAGTCTTGCCGTGTGTACATGTGAAGAGTGGAACACAATGCGCAAGGCGTTCAATGCGTATTCTGAAGAAAAAAAAGGAATTTCGGCCGAAAGGATGTCGGGATGACTGTCCACAATAATGTAATTACCACATAAATAATGTAGCGACGCAATGTATTGCCGCCACGGAAACGCGTCACGTAATCCGCGTGCACTGCCACGCTTGCCTCTGGGCACGCTTGGCTATCTAGACGTGCCGCCGCGAAGTCCGCGCGTGGCGCGTGCATGAATATATATCCAGACAACATTGTCAGAAACGTTCACTGAAAAGCGGCCTCCGCCAAGTGACCCGAGTTGGTGCCAAAGAGGTGTATAGACCTCTGCACATTGACCTCTTTGTCCAGTGCCACATACCCAGTTACCCAAGTTGGTCAGAGGATTGCTTTTGGCCCAATATCCCCTCAGGACGTCAGCCCGATGCAATACGTATTAGACAGTAGACCAGTAAAATATTCCTTTCCCTTAACAAATGAAAAAATATTTTGTGGTGCGCAAATGTTTACGCACTACAATTTGCTTTTCCTTGTATAAGTACGTTTTGCACAATAAAAATGTTTTTTTTTCCTTGTTGTATAAATAGGTTTTGCGCAATATTGAGACACGTTCTTTTTGAGAAACCCATGGTACTTTCGTCTGTAACTTCGGGCCACTGCCAGGTGAATTAGCCGCCGCCTTGCGGCATGCCACAGAACGATTTCGCCATACCATGTAGCCGATTTTTTGGCGCACCTTCAATACAGGTGTCCTTGGTGCTCTACTGTTATTTGAATAGTCTGGATTTCGGCGATCCCACAATAACGTCTAAACATAAACTATGCAATTCGCAAAACCTGAAAGGCTTGTTGACATGAAATCTTTGATAATATAAACTGTATCCGCTCTTTAAAAAAGGCAAGTAAAAACGAGGGAGAGCAGTTGTTCATAGAATGGTACATAACTTGGCCTGCGGTAGAGTAGTCCCTTTTCTTACTGTTGTGAAAATGGCTGCTGAGATAGGGCCCGCGCGGCCGCATCATACGCAGCAGCCGCCGGGGTATAACGCCCCCCTCCCTACCTCCCCTCCCCCTGGTGCCTTGCAGGCGACGGCAGACGGCGCGTCTGCTCCCCGCATTCCTCCCTTGCGCGTGCGAGATTGAGCCGCCATATTCGGCTTACCACCGCACGCTTTCACTCACACATACAGCATACGGCGCGCGGCCGACGATGTTATTGACTTCCAACTTTATATGAACATCATGGCGATGGCAGAAATGCCCCTGGAGTATGCATATCATTACCATCGCAATACTAAAAAAACAAGAATGCAGCACTACGTTCTTGTTGTTTTATTGTTTGTGTCCTTGGCCCTGTCACCCTTGAGTTATGACAAATTTCTTCCCACTTGCCTAATTTGTGGTTGCATAACAGGGCGATTTTACGAAAATTGCACAAATTGTGGTGTTTTACGTGCCAAAACCACAATACAATTATGACGCATGCAGTAGTTTGGTACTCGGTTTTAATTTTCACCAACTGAGTTTCTTTAACGTCTATCAAAATCTGCGTGCCCGAGCGTTTTCGGCTTGTGCCGCCGCATAAATACGGGCGCCGCGGCCGTAATTCAACCCGCGACCTCGAAATCAGCAGCTCGACGCCATATGCAGGGTGTCCCACGTAACTTATGCCAATATTTAAAAATTTGCGAGTGCCACGTAGTTCGACACAACCAAGATAATACTGTTTGCCGTCGCTTATAGTAAGCCAGACTGTTCTTTGTATTTTGCCTAATTACATAACTGATTTTAGTAATTAACAAATTAAATAACAATATCATCTGAACAAAATTATCAATCAGAAAATTGTAGGCCATCATAAAAAAATACACATCCATCTTTCTGTTGCTCAATACATGCTTTTTTTTTCTAAGCTTTAAACAAAGCACTCAAAACACTAAAAAAGTGTTTCCGTGCATTTGCGGGCTTCTTTAAGGCTTGGAAATTGCTTTTACGTAGCATGCACTGAGCCGCAAAAAGATGGATCGGGAAAATTTCATGATGGCCTACAAATTTCTCTTTGACAATCTTGCTTGATTATAATAATAGAGAAGTTAATTAATAATAACTCATTATGCCATTAGGCGAAATACAAAAATACTCTGACTTGCTCCAAGCACCGACAACCAACATTAGCTTAGTTCTGTCCTGCTAGGTGGCACTCGCATATTTTTAAATTTTGGCACAAGTTACGTGTGTAGTGGGGATGAAGCAGCGAACGCAGCAGTGGGACACTGCCTTGGCTAGAGGCGCGAGCGCAGATCGCGAGCTGTTGACGCCGACTGAGGCTGCCATTGCTGTGCCCGTCGTGCATTCCTTCCACCTGCCGTACAACCTTAATAAACCCCCTTCCATGTGGCACACCCTGTATGATAAGCTACCACGACGGCCCCCGGAATAAAAATACAGCAAGGTCAGAATAAAAAGATTCTACAATAGAAGCTGAGCAGGCAGCTGCCCAGATGTCCCAGGTGGTCAAAATTAATCCGGAGCCCTCCACTACGGCGTGCCTCACAATCAGAACTCGGTTTTGGCACGTAAAACCCCAGAAAGAAAGAAGAAGATATCCACTGGAAATGCATGCGTATGTGCGTGCGTACCGAATACATTGTCTTTGTGTCTATCTTTCCATTCTCCTGAAGGAGGACTCGTCGGACTTCCTTAAACACCTTCAGAAAGCGTCTAAGAAGGTTCCGATTGCTGTGTCAGTGACTCTAAAGGGGCGTTGGTTTACGCCGATTGCGCCCGCAGACAGAAACCTGGATCTTTATAAAAAGTGCGTGAAATTCGACGAATTCGTTGACGCACCACCGTACTCGGTAAGTGCTGCCCTCTGCTCCCGCAGTGACACCTTTTTATTCTAAAACTGTATTTTCTGGCTCGTGTGTCTCATGGATTGGCTTGGCACTTACCCGACTGCAATCAAGCTCTTCAATCCTCCTCATTCTCTTCACGCACTACGCCCTTTGTTGCCATAAAATTATCATCGTCTATCTTGCATGCAACGACAACAGTGGTGTGTAAGCAAACCATTGGGTTTCCCTACTGGAGGTTTTAATTTCGAATCCGCTTCCAAGCCAAGGCGGAGCATTCTCTGAGAACACTCCCAGACATCGCTCAGCATGGCTGCTGCTGGCTGCTGTCTTTTCGAATAGCTCGCAGGACAGCGCTCATGTACTGAAACAGCTTATAAAATATACAACCATCACAACTACATGTACAGATGAAGGTGGCTTTGTCCTCTACAGAATTACAGAATGAACCAACAAACTCCACCAAAATATTGCCACTGCAACCAATACATGCCTTCAAGTGCAGAGACTAAAGGGATTTTTTTTTTACTTATTTCTCATTTGGCTTGTCGGAGGAGCTGGGGGCCTCAATTTCCCACACACTTCTGCAAACATACACGAGCGCTTTGAGGCCCACTCGTTTCGCGTGCTTTAGATGCTGGCAGTAATATGAGCCTTTGATTCCTGCGGTCCAACACTGATTATTATCGAAAACAATTTTTTTCTTGTCCGTCCACTTCGATCACTGCAGCACTTCCTTAAAACTCTTCCCAGCATGGGGAAAATAGTTTTTTTTTGTATGTCACGGCAGAAGTTTCTTTCTGAAGGAACTACTGCGCTAAATATTTAATAAAATACATAAACAGAAAGAAAAATGGAGGCACTTTTCATGCATAAAATTTTATTAACGACATCTATGTCATAAAAAAGAAATAAATTGTTAAAATAAAGTTTGTGCGATAAAATTGAACAAAGTTTGTAAAGACACGGTTGTATGTACAAAGAAAAAGTTACGAAAATTAGGAGATATGCAAAATGTATTGCCGTCTATTAGGCACTGTCTCCGAAAAAAAAAACATTTTTCATTGAACAGGTATTCCGCTACAAAAATTTAAATGCAAGCACTATAGTTCGGCGTGCAGGGCTGCGGCCGCCGATTTTCCGGGCTGGTTTGCGTCGAAAGTCTCACGAAAAGTCAGCATCCTCTGACTCGCCGCTATTCGATGTATCGATAAGATCAGCCGCAGAGGCAGTGCAATCGCGATATCTGCGATCTCCCGAAGCGCGCGCGCCGTTTCAGGAGCCGGACATTATTGCGTTCTGCTTTGATGATCGCGAAACTTCGCAGCGCGTTTAAAAATCACCGCCTGGCAAGAAAAAAGCGAACTGTTTCGAAACAAAAATATAGTTTCTCCTCTTTCACGTCCGAAGGCGCAGTGTGTCCTTGAGCGGCGTGGAAGGTGTCGAAAGCGGCGTTTCAAACCATCGATAGCGGGCGACCATTTTTTCGTACTCCTTTGACGATCGCGAAACTTTGAAGCGCGTTTAAAAATCACCGCCTGGTGGGAAAAAAAGCGAACTGCTTAGAAAACTAAAATATAGTTCTCTTCCTTACCGCACAATTGCGCAGTATGTCCGTGAGCGGAGCGGAAGGTCTCAAAAGCGTCATTTGAAACATCGATAAAGTGCTAACGATGCACAATGGCGCGGAACGGAAAGAGTTTATTAACTCTTTCCGTACCGCACCATTGGCCATCGTTAGCACTCTGTCGATCGATTGATGCGCAAGTGCTGCAGTGATCGAAGAAGCTGATGTTAGCGTTGCTGGGGATACTGCTGTCTAGCCGAATAGGTCAACACAGGAAGGCAAGCTAAGCAAATCTACTCATATATCAACTCAACGACCCGTGTGCTGTTACACCTGTTATTATTTCAATCACGTGATATGATTGAATTGGAGGAGTTCCTTGAAAAATAATTCATAGCTACGCAGAGCCTAGGGACGGCAGCAGGGCTGTTTAGCTCTCATGCGCACTGGGCGTTAGTCTGCTTATTGTGCGCGAGGTGCAAGCCATCTGCGCTAAACGATTCATCGCCTTCTGACCCAACATCAGCGCTCGACCATCTGGGATATATAACAAAGTGCAGCAGATCCAAATGAGCGGGAATCTACAGACAGCGAAGCTTTGTCTGAGTGCATAAGCAGTCGGAACACGAGTACACTCACGCACGTGCGCACGCACACACCGACACACACACAAATTAGCAACTCCGCCTAACAAAAGGCGCGGTACTAGCGAGTATGACGGACACCCTGAACGCATCATGGTTTCAGAGGCAGCATGTGCATACGTACATAGCGCGATTCGAATCCATTCTACCCGCAAGAAGTGTTTACTTTCCCATTACCGTGCAGCCACGGATGCGTGATGCCGAGCTTTCTGGTTATTTTTTCTTTCTTTGCCCCACACGACCGGTGCCACCGGTATCGTGATGATGATTATTATGATTTACTGGAATACCCTTTGAAACGGGGTGAGGACAAATATTCACATCGTTAAAGCATCGTCATCATTTTAGAGTCGTCATGCCTTTGTCGTTGTCCTGACGAGTGTCATAGTAAAGTGGGGAGATCCCGGGGACAGTGTATATTGCATATGCCGAAGTAATGAAAATTTCTGAATCACCACTACACATTCTAAGTAGATGTCTCTTCAGCAATACGTCATATCGCTGCGTAGCTTACATACTAATTTCCTTAAAGTGGACAGTGACCGCGACATGGATACTGCTGGAAGTTTTTTTTCCAATATTACACAAAAGCGTTTTTATTCAATAATGAGGACTTGCGCTATATAGTATGGTGATACGAGAAGTAAGAAGTCTCGCCGGTCAGCTACAGTAGAACAGACGATAACATCGGTCAAAGTGCGACGATTCCTGTCATCTATTTTATTGCTACAGCAATTATAAGGACACTCCGGGCCGGATTTCTGCCGTCGTCGTCACCATCGGCGTCATCTTGATGTTCCGTATAAAGTCCAAAGGCGATAACATCATCACCGCGCGCCGTATTCTGTATATGCGAGTGAAAGCGTGCGACGGTGAGCTGACGATTGGGGCTCAGTCTCGCGTGCGCAAGGGAGGAAAGCGGGGAGGAAGCGTGCCCTCTTCCGCCGCACGCAAGGCATCCGGGGGAGAGGGGGAGGGCGGAGGCGTTATACTCAGGAGGCTGCTACGTCATGTCATGTCCTGTGGTAAGGTTTTTTTTAAAATGTGTTTGATTACAACATAAATTTATTATACAAAGTGCTTGTCTTTTTCCCCAAATCTGTGTTCGACGTAAAAACGAGCTCGTTGTCACACAGGAGAACGCGCTATCCCCTACAGGCGTATAATATCCCTACATTGTTGTAGATTTAATTAGAACCATGCAAACGTGTCCCAGTATACAGGACTGAGCCGTTTTTAGTTCTCTAGCAAGGGTGCCGTCTACACCGTCCTGTTAATTCTCAAGTTTGTAACTACGCTGTTTTCTCCTCTACACCAAAGGTATGCATTTCCAACATTCAAGGCTCCTACGGATTTTTTCGAAGCTTAAAGTCTGGCTTTTTCGACAACCAAACTCACGTCTTTACATTCGATACCGAACAGGCGTTGAAAGCTAAGGTGAGTTAAACCTCACGCGAACCTTTCTTTACCATATTCGGGCCACAACACAGTGTATCGTGTTTCAACGAATATAGCATTGCATCGCAAGCGCTAGCAGCCACGCTCGACGGGATGTCAGCAAAATCCCGTGGGCCTCCGCGTCTCCTCAGCATGCGCGCTATGTGAATCAATAAATATCACGACAGAGACCGTCGGGTACCTCAATTCCCGTGTTATCACACTTACCCAGTTATCGCGCAGCGCATGCTGCACGTACTGCATCAACTTTTATTGAATCTTGCCGGCTATCCAACGGCCATTCCGAAAGAGTCTTGTCTAATCCATTTGCGCGCATAATGTTTGCAGTAAATCAAGGAATAGCGTGGAGATAAACAGCGGGATCCCGCAACAAGCTGCCGCAGACGTGGACAATCATCTACGATAGTTCGTGTCGAAAATTTTTGTCAGAGATGTTTGGAAGTAATTGGTGTGCGGAACAAAGCATTGCACTGACGCGCAACGAAATCGCAGTCTGCGAGGTAATTTATTAAGTAGGACAAGAATATGTGGTGTTTATAGTAGCGCAAGGGCCAGGCCTGGCTCAATTTCTTTTATGGGAACAACGTTGTCAGATGTCACATGTGGAATGCTTGCCTCACAACTAACCCGATTATCACTGCAATTATTATCAATACAAATAAATGGTTAACACGTGCACATTAGGAAACGAGCCCGTAAACGGCCATCTGCACCAGCTTCCTTCTTGAAAGCTAAAAGCAGATAAGAACGGGACACATAAAGCAGGGTATATTATCCCTTTTCCCAGAAGGGCCAAGGATACCTGCCTAACGCAGAAGGCATTTATTTCTTGCATCCGATATGCTTCAAGCATTGTATCCTTTTCACCCTGACGCAGATGTGCGCCTTCAAGGAGGGAGCCCTGGATTTAAAATTCGGAATCGCCGTGTACGACATCGATGCAGACGTTTCCTCGACCCCGTGCACGGACGCCGAATACAAGGGTCAGTACAATCGGCTGAAGCTGCTCCGCAAGCTGACGGTCTTCATGGACGCTTACACCAATAGGAGGGAGTGCGAACGTGTCTCCTAGCAACAGCCGACGTTCTCAGCAGCCGTGCTGAAGGGCATAGCTCTTTATGCCGGACCATCTACTGCAATTAGTGGTGCATACTGCACCCTTCCTTTATACTGCAATCACCTCTACTTTATTGTGTAGCTACCCTATGTTCATTTCTTTCTGTCACATTTACTGTGTGTTTTTACAATAAATTTGTTTCTCAGATAACCTTAAGGTAATATGAAAAGCCAGTGCTCGTTTACCGACTTTGTGTGATAGCGTACGTCGATCATTAGGCTATATTTGAACTTTTGTTGCGCTTCAGCACAATCGTTTATCACCAATGTTCCTATTAGTCCCTGTTCCTATTCGCGTTGTTTTCACATCAGCAATGTGGTCAAAGGCCCAATAACGCATTAAAAAATGCGTTGCCGGCAGCCTCTAGTGTGTAGTACGTATTGGAAAGAACAATTGCAGAGCTGGTCCCGACTGCGTGGACTTGCGCCGATCGGCGTGAACATTGACGTACAAACTTCACGATTGCGTGAAGAGCCCATGCGAATTTGGTTTAAATTGCGCGCCATAGTAGCCTCCTCCTTAAACTACTGTGGTGTGGTTCTTTCGCCTTCGTAATTCAGTTTATTATGATCATGGTGACTAACCGTATTGTCCCATATGTATATCGCGCCTGCTTGTATGCGTGTCACTGGTAGTTCAAGTAAGCTCACCAAAGAAAGAGTGTCATGGCTATCGCAAAACATTGCTCTGGTTACCAACAAGCAAGATCTAAACTCAACGAAGTGCCCTAAATTGACCTATGTTTGAGCCCCTAAAATATAATAAACAGTGTCAACGCATACAATTTGTGTGTCATTACAGTGAATCATGCTTAGTGTATACGAATTACCCAGCACTGTGCTTGTCTATGCATCTTGTCTAAGTGCCATATTGGCATAAGTCGCTCAACGAGAGACAAGCTCTTTTTTTCACAATTTGTAGCCACAATTTGTAACAGCTCGGTTTTCTCCGGATTATACTAATACCATGATCAGGAATTAGGGACAACGCCGAATAGTGCCTCTAGCGGCCGTCCCAGCAAACATGCGCGTTTTCTTTGTGAGAGCGTCTTTTTTTATTGCGATAGCAATAATATGGACACTTCAACCAGATTTCTGCCATCGGCGTCGCCGTCGCCGTGAGGTTCCGTATAAAGTCCAAGGGCGATAAAATCATCGCCGCGCGCCGTATGCGCGAGTGAAAGCGCGCGGGAGACGCGCGCTATCACGGAGAGCGAACGCACGGCGGAAAGCAAACGCGACCGTCGCGCGAAAGTCCGTGGGGGTATGGGACGGAGGGAGGCGGGGCGACGCTGTGCTGCGGCATCAAATGCTTATCTTGCAACAGGCCGCAAGGGGAACTGGCCACTCAATCTCCCACTTGCAGCTTCTACGCTGCAGCTTCTACTCTGCCAACAAATACGTTTGTATTTTGCCCCGCTGTGGCGGTCGCCCGCACCGTCTCTTAAAAGCGATCTCCTCACGGCTCTGACCTTTGCATCGCCGTGCATTCGCCGCTCAGTTTCCGTTGTAGCGATAGACCGCACGAACCTTCGCCCGCCGCGGCGGCTGCGCTTGCTGCCAGCGTGTTGACAGTCGTCTGCGGTGATTCAGTGTGATCTGTTCATGTTTGCTTGTGCGAGCTGACACCACGCGTGTTAATTTAGTTAGTAAGCGAATGTGTCAAAGTTTATGCTGCCGATAAAACTACTATCCTTACTCCGAATAGCTCTCTACTAATTCGCTATCGCAATTGATGCTTCGCTTTTTAGTGAAGCTGCGACATTTTTTTGCAAATAACTAATCATATGAGCCATCTTTCAAAAACATCCTGTGGAAATAGGCTCTATGCGCGCCTATCCCGTCATCTCATGCAAGCGGTACCCTTACTTACGGCCAAGAACGCATTCGAAACTGTGGGCGGAGCATTAAAGTATGGGAGTCTATGGAAGCGTTCAAATTTGGCAGGCTTTATTGGCCAGTAAAAAGTGATTTGCGATGAAACTATTGCATCGATTGATATATTCTCGGAGATTGAGCACCTTCAATGACTGAGCTTTCATCTGGTGACAGCAGCAGCTCTTGAAATGGCAAGAAAGTCGTTAAAAATCGCAATTTTTATAACAAGGTCGCGGAATTTATTGTGGTAGATATATAAACCTGGTTTTTTCCTGCCGTACCACGTCGAAGTGGTAGCCTAGAGCCTTAAAGAAAGGCAGATCAAAATAGCTGATAACTCGAGCGTGAGTTTGCAGTTTCGGAGCTGTCTGCGCCTTGCTTTCTTTCATTACTTTGTCGCTCCTTAGTCTGGCTGTTTTCCACCAGATTGCATATTACGAAATGCCGGTCATTAAGTTTCTATTCCTGTTTTGTTTCTTTCCGTGTGCACCAAATTTCTTGTGCAAAATATAGTTTGCTTCATGGTTTCATAAAACGTAAACATCCTTCCCAACATCTTTCTCGTTTAGATATGAAGTATTTTAGAAAATAAACGCAGATAACGAGTTCTCAAAGTTGATTTCTTTGTTTAGGTGAACTTTTATGAAGGTATTACTAAAAATATTTTTGCCTCGGCAGCTATGTATCGGAAAAGCGTTTTTATGCGCCTCTTGTGCTTCTTGAAACGTACCAGAAAACAAAGGTTTGTGTCCAGTGTGCGCAGTTAAAAGATAAAAGCGTAGAAAAATTCCCAGCAGTCGCAGAAGTATTATTCGTACAATTGAATATATTTGAAGCTATTTGACGGAGTCCATTTGTGTTATATCAAACCACAATTTTTGAGTACCAGGTCTTGGGTGTAAATGAAGCATGTGCCAGTGATTCTACAGGTACCTCGAAAGCTAAAAATTCCATCTTCAGTCCTTGCGCACGTGTATTTATCTTATCAACTATATGCATATAGCTTATCAAAATTTTATATATACAAAGGTCTTCATATATTTTTGACACGATGAACACAGAGAAGTACCGAAATTTATTAGAAAAGACAGAGGGACTTGTTAATGTAGCCTGTCGTTTAAAAATGAACGATTCCAACCGCAGATCATTTTTGAGTTATGCCCACGAAGTCGTGCAAGAAGACCTTGTCCTCGGTTACAATACCCAGTGTTCCTATTGCATTCTGCTGTCCAGTTCGTGACTGACTCTATTGCTGAGTCACGTCACAGCACCTTGATATAATCACTGGTGCAGTTCTTCTGCAGTTACGTGAGAATACTCTTTTATCCTTAATTTAACGTGTTTGAGCAATTAAAGAAACAAGAGAAAGGACCATGAAGGTTTGGTAGAAATATTTTCCCATTTGAATCGCTTACACCCCATATTGGTACGGTTGTTCCGTCATGATCCCGCCAGTGCCCGCCCTGAGCCCCATTTATAATTTTCTCCATTGCCTGCATATAAAACAGCTGGGCCCGCAGTCAGTAAAACTGTGCAAAACGGTTGTTTATTGTAGATCAGGACCTGCTCTAAATCCGAATACCACGCGGCGTACCTAGGGTGCAGAAATATAAACTTTTGTTTCAGGTTCCGTGGTGCATAATGTTTGACGCTGACTATACGTTCCAAAGGAGGTAGACTGCGTTCTGGCTCATAAGGTGATGACAAGCGCCGTGTTCTTGATGATGGAATATTCGAACGTAGAATGGTAGAACTTATGCAGAGTCAGACAACTTCACGACGAAAATCGAGCAATAGAAGCTCAGCATGCCTTTTGTTTTGTAACACTGACGATTTAGAAGAGCTATGAATTGGGCTAGTTGGTGTGCATTCATTTTTTCTTGCGCTAAGTACAGTAGGACGCCACAGGGATGAAACGGACACTGGATATGACGCAGACACGAAGTGACACACGGGACCTCTTATCTGTCACTTCGTGTTCGCTTCATATCCAGTGTCCGCTTCATCCCTGTGGCGTCCTACTGTACTTAGCGCAAGAAAAAATGAACACTGACGATGGTTGAGCACTCAGAATAAATTAATCTTACCATGCCATTCCGGACAGATTCCAGTTTACTGCATAGCTTCTACGGGAATGTTGGCGGAATTGCCGAAAGTGCCTCGAGTGGCCAGTCGCGCGTAATTCGCGCGCTTCTTTCACGCTCGGAAAAACACTTTTATGTAGCATGTATTGAGCAACAGAAACTGGTATCGGCAGTTTTTCATGTTCCTCTACAATTTCCTCATTGACAAAATAATCATCTAATTAAATATTTCAGAGGCTGACTGATAAATTAAGTCTTATTATATAATTAGGCGAAATGCAAGAAAGTTATGTATCTCCAGCCAATGGCAAATAGTATTACCTTTGTTCTGTCCAGCTACGCGGCATTTACATATTTTTTAAATCTTACTGCATGATAGTTGGGACACCCTGTATATTAGTCTTATTAGAGTTCCCCTGATAAAAATGTTATATGTTTAATAATGTTAGGACCTATTGATATTCTGTTAAGCTATTGCGAAAAAGCATTGTCCATGAAGTTCTGTTGTGTGTTGAATTGCAAGGCTGTCATCACTTCTAAAAAGACGCAGTTTCGCTCGAAAGGCGAAGCATCAAGTGCGATAGGTAATTATTCGCCGAGCTATACGGAATAATGATAGTAGTTTTATCGGCTGTATAAAATTGGACACATTCGCTTACTAACTGAATTAACAAGCATGGTGTCAGTGCACAGAAGCAAACATGAATACATCACACTCAATCCGCACACAAACGCTGTCAAAAGCAAGCGCGCCAGCACCAGCGAACGAAGGTTCGTGCAGTCTATCGCTTCAACGGCGCGCTGCCTTCCCGCTTTCCTCCTTTTCCGAGGGTGATTAAGTCGCCAGTTCCCCTTGCGCCCGGCCGCAAGATACGCATTTGGTGCCGCAGCTAGAGCTCCTCTCCCTCGCTCCCGTCCCCCCACGACCTTTCGCACGACGGGAGAAGTCGCTTTTGCTCTCCGCCGTGCGTTCGCTCCGCGTGAAAGCGCGCGTCCTTCGCGCGCTTTCACTCGGACACACAGCATACGGCACGCTGGGATGATTTTATCGCGTTTGAACTTTATACTGAACCTCACGGCGACGCCAATGGCAGAAATGTGCTTGGAGTGTCCATAAAATTGCTATCGCAATACAAAGAAATGAATGTTTAATTCAAGCTTTCTCGTGCATACCTTTCTCCGTGGTACCACCACCTGACCATTATATTTCTAAATCTTCCCTGATGACGCAAGTTATGTCGCTGAACAAAAATAAATGTTTGTAGAAAGAAAGATTCGTCACAGCTTCACGAGAATCCCCGGTAAGTGTTCACGCGAGTTGTCATCTGTGATGAAGATAAGAATGGCTGCCCGTCGTTCAAAAGTAACTTCTCACTCCTCAGTTTGTTATTGCGATAAGCAAGTTCACGTGTCAATATGGACACTCCCGGCACATTTCTGCCAACACCGTCACCATCGCTGTAGTCGTCGCCGAGGGGTTCCGTATAAAGTGCAAGAGCGATAAAATCGTCGCCGCGCGCCGTATGCTGTATGTGCGAGTGAAAGCGTGCGAGGGTGAGCTGGTGATTGCGGCTCAATTTTGCTCACACAAAGTAGCGGGGGGGGAGTGACGCGTCCTACTTCGGTCTAAAGCCCCTGGAAAAAAAAACTGAAGGATTGTCATTCGTGTCAGTGTGCACGCATCTCCTCTCTCGTGCGCTTTGTAGATTGTCAATCAACTTAGTTGAAGTGCAAAGCCCGTCGAGCATGGCCCTTGGGCGGAATGATGGGCTTGTGCAATTATCTCGCAAGGGCGCACCAGGGAGGTGCGGTTCTGATTAGTGGAGGAGGAGAGGTTCGAGAGAAGAAAAAATGCGAAAAGGTAACGTTGACTACGACAACGGAATGTAGGTATAGAAGCAAGGGGCGTGTTTTGTGTCGTGCCTGAAAGTGTAAAACTACGCGGTATTCAATCAGTCAATATACAAAAGTACTCGCAGAGTGTTTAGATGCTCGACATAAAGCCCCTGAAAAATAAACCTATTGTTTCAGGCTCTTCAAGCTGAGAAGTTTATGCCGATGGTGCAGTTATGACTCATTCATTAGGGCTACATCGTGTCATGGAAGTGCATTATAGAATATTTTCAGTCAGCTGAACGCTTGTACTTCCAAAGACCATTCCCGCAAGCAAGCAGGGCCGGACGCGAGTGCGTCTGCATACAGACACGTTCAGCGTTGACGCTCCTGAAGGCATCGCCAATGCGCCGAAAATGGACATCCGGGTACGCTCGGTGGTGAGGAGAAATTGAACGGTTTCAAACGGGACATAAGCGCCATCTTGAATGTCGGCTCTCTTTTGCGTTGTTTACTTAACGCAACACAGCACGCGCGCCGAGGCAGCTCCCGCGCTAGCGAGAGGTCGTGCTGGTGGCTCTTGCCGGCCGGTCTGGAGGCACGCGCTCGCGCGCTCGCTCTTTCTAAGGAAGCGCCTCCAGACCAGCCGTGCTCTCGCATCCGAGTTTCCATGTGGACACCATTTGGGGCGCAGTTGGCGCATATCCTCAGACACACGGGCAAAAGTAAAGTCCTTTGCAAGAAACACAAAGAATGGCTCTTTCTGCATTTTATGATGAGTCACCCTAATTACAGAGTGATTAAGTATCTAATTATTGTGCAGTCAGTAATGATACGTTTCTTCATAAAAAGAACTTGCTAGCACGAATTAATTACTTGCACAAGTGAATTATTGATTGCAAGCATTACTGAAAAATAAAGTTTATTTCACAGTTGCTACAGAAACGCCCCATGCCACACCTCCCGTCATACACTGTAGTGCCTCCTCCAAACGATTTTGGATGGCGATAGATTTCCCATCACAAGTAAAATGAAAGTACTTGAGGTAATCAAAACGTTCAATTTACCGTAAGCTTAATTTTTGGGGTTTATTCATTGACACAACAACTCCGGAATGCCAAAATAAGTCGCGTTCACAAAGGTGTACGTCCATAATGTAAACACAAAGTTCACCCGCTGCATTTGCTCACTGGCTAAGCTGCTGCTCTGTCGAGGATGAGGTAGCGGTTTCAACTCTCGTTTGGTCGGGTGCATTTTTGCTGGAGGGGGGGGGGGGGGGTGAAATGGCAGGAATGCTCATGTGTACTTGGATTTAAGCCCACGTTTAAAAACTGCAGGTGGCCACGATTATTTCGTTGCTCTTGACTACAGCGTTTCCGGTAGGCTGCTGCGCAGTTCCTGGACGCTGAACCCCAGAATTTTATTGACAGCTAAGTAAAACTGCAAACTATCAGCCTTGATAAACAAGCGTGTGTAATGTGAAAGGAGAAATTGCACGTTCAAGGCAACGAAAAATGGCAACAACAAGGAAATTTGTCCGGGAGCAAGAATTGAAGGACCATTAACATAATACGGCATATAATATCAACAGGTACTTCTGTCTTAATCCGTACGGTGCAGCATAGGGCAACAAAACCACTCCTGTCGCTAAATCGCAGACTGTAAACTCAGAAATGTAAATAAAGCAACAACTTTATTACCGGTTCTAGGCCAAGCCTGAAGCCCACGGCAGCAGAACGGCATAGCCGCTGAAATTAACGAGCAATTGAGGATAATTTAGCCTACAGGCCCAATTATTCTCAATGCGTTTAGACAGTTTTTTTTTCTTTTTTCTGTTTTTTGTCTGATAGCAATAGTATGGATACTCCCAGCGAACATCGCCCGTTGGCGTCGCCGTTGGGTTCCACATATATTAGGTACTTTTATGCTGTGCTTATCCGTGCCGTATGCGCGGGATAAATTGCTACACCATTTCATTGCTATAATGATTGCTCATCAGGTCCGGCGTCAAAAGAATCCTCGGTATTCCGTAGTCCGCTAGCACGGTAAAACTACTCGAACTCGGAATTCATAAACCACAGACGAATTAATCGAAGCGCACTTTATTGTACAGATCTCAAGGTTTTCATAAATTAAGACGGACACTAAGATTTTTGATGAAGCAGGTATGTACCCTATACATGGAATGCTCGACAGATACCCCCTGGCTAAATTAGCCTGGGAGGGTATAAAAGTAGAACCCATGCCGAGGAACATCCACCCGATATTTAACGAAGGTCGCAGGAGAGTACGTGCTAGAACCATCCTTCAACGAATCGATCCTCACGGGGCAGATACACTCTTCGTCGACGCCGCCAAATACGGCAGCGAAGTCAGGTTTGCTATCTCGGTCGCTGACGCGCGCGGAACACTTATCAGCGCCGCGTCAATCTACACTAAACACGCAAACGAGAGGAGGAAACCGCGATAGCCTTGGCTCTTCAAGCCGCATAAGGCTCGACGACCATTTTCTCCGACTCGCGCACGGCGATCAGGGCTTTCTCGTCCGCTCTAGTTTCTAAACACGCAACCGGCATCGTCAACAGATCCTTTCGTACTACTACGGACGAAGTAACAGGAGGTCATAGCATCGCGTGATTCCCGGCCCACGCGGATGATATAACTAACGAAGCGGGTTGCAACCCTAAAGAGCAGGCTAACTGCCTGGAGCGTGAATTCACGAACCACACCCGAGCTAACGATCCGGCTCTCCAACAGGACTGTCCCTTCAAAGATCCACTTACCACAGATAACAAAATCACGTCGCGTTACAGACAAAGAAGGAGGAAATTCGCTCCCCCAGCCCGAAGCTGACCAGGGTTCAGGCCATTACTTTCAGGCCCTTACAGACGAAATCTTGCCACACCCCTAGAGCGTTTAGATGGATAGACCCCAACTTCCCGCAGTCGCGCTCCAAGTGCGGTCATGCATGCTGCTTTCGACCACATGCTCTGGCTGTGCCGGTGCAACGTGGGCTCCGAGCTTCAATACAAGTCCAAGTGGAACGCCTTGTTGAAGACCTCGGAATTCACACATGAATTACAGGCCAGAGGGACCGCGACGTCCCCGAGAGAGACCAGCTCCCGGTCCCGTCGTGGGCGGAGCCACCAACTTGATGGGGGAGCAATCATTTTCCTCAGGACACTTCAATAAAATTCTTGTCAATTGTCAACTGTTGTAATGAAGAAGAGCTCGAGCATCGCTCCTGCCTCCTGTCCGCTGAAGAGGAAGAGGGCGGACGCCTCGGCGCAGCACCTCGCGCTTGCGTTTGGCTGGGTCTGCTCGGCTGCTCTGCGTTCGACCAGACATGACTGTGCCTACAGCTAACGCTAACCGTTAATAGAGCCCGTAGCACTGTGTAAATTTTACCGGAGAATTTTGAGAATGGCAGCCCGCAAACCAAGGTCACGAAACATAACTTTAACAGTTCATGCCTTCCATCTTAAATCTTCTCAGGATATTCAATAATAAATGTGCAAAACAATGTCCGTGCTCAAACCTGAAAGTGATGTAATTTTACTGGCGCGGCTCTTTACAGGCAGCGTTTACGGGCGCCTGTGCGGTGACATGACAGGCCCTGCACCACGTGTTAAAGCTTTTAAGGGTGCCAGAAATTTTGTCGCACACGCTTATGCCGCGTCCGCGTTAGTCGGACCCGTCTATATATAGTTACCAAACCTTCAGAGAAGTTCAAGCACCACGCTATACTTTGCTATCGCAGTCAGTGCTTCAATCTCTGGGCGAAACTGCCAATTTTTGTCCACCTAAAGCAAATTAGACATTTTAGTTACGACAGCATGATGGGTCTTTCGTAAATAAGATAAAGCCCCAACAGCAGCGTATAGAATGCCTTGCAGCTGTCACTGTGTTAGCTTAAGGCACTCTAACGGATGATGATGATTTATTGGCAACTCCTTTAAAACGGGGTGGTGTAAAAACGTCACCTAGCCTACTTGAGCTTTTCTGACAAGCACCTTTCATCCTCACTTGATGAGAGGGGGTCTATAATTATGTATTGATACTAAATAAATATAAATTATTTATAAATACTTCAATAGAATTTTATCCCCCTACCAACTGAAAGCACAAATGTTTGCTCCTTGCTAGATAGTCATATTATCATAAAAAGTCATAACTTCATTAAGAAGTCAAACGCAGTCAAGCATTAAACCAGTCTTCGTGTTATCAAGGAATAACTGTCAACTTTTTGGCAGTATTTATCCAAAGAGCAGACAGTTTAAAAATAATTTTAGGAAGAATAATAACTGAAATTAAAAGCTAACATACATTTAGGAATAATACAGCTAGTTCGTGCATATTTGTCGTCGGTTCTTCACAGAAAATATAGTTGTAAATTGACACTCTTTGCTGTCACCGTTTATGACTTTGCTTCAAGAGGGATAGACTGCTGGACAAAGTCGCACTGCAGGATAAATAAAGGAGCGCTAGACCAAAGACAAGAACAAGAAGGCGACAGCATGAGCGCTAGCACCTAAAAGTATATTAAGGGAGGTTTGGTAGCAATTACATGGTTTATTGCTAACCACTGCTTGCTTTTAATTGTACTTCATGTGCACTATACAGTTGATGGCCAAGATGCTGGTAAGAAGTTCGGATTGATTGAGGCAACATCATCATCATCATCGGAGCTCTGCTAGTAGAAGTCAAAGAAGAAGACGACCTAAGCTTTGCCACGTTGTGAGCGTTAGAAGATGGCTAGAAGTGAGGAAAACACAATAATGTCCCATGTTGATGAGGCAGACGGTAACGAGAATCCGCCTATGAAAGTCTACAAACCGACCACCTGGTAAGCGCATTGTACGTTTATACGTGTTCAGTGCTCTCAGGCACTGAGAGTTGCCCGTCTTCGTTGATGAATAGTAGAATGAAGCGGAAGATGTCAGTCCTGCTGCATGAAGGGCTTACTATTCATGCCGGGTAATAGAAATCACGGGGAAAGTGGCACGTCAGTCTCTGACTGGATGGCGTAAGTAAATAAATAAGGTCTATCCTGACAGGCGCAAGCAAAAAGCCGTGACCCAGTGGCTCTGACTGCATCCCCATTTCTGTCGCAGGCCCTGGGAAATGGTTTGATTGTATCTGCCCACAGCTAAGCGGTGTCATTGTAGCAATATAATATATTTGCTGCTAGCGGCGTGCTGCTATTTTGCCAGGGCACGGCGTATGGTCAATGTCCTCGTGGCCAGGACACTGGCGCGTGTCAGATGTGCTACTTGTTCACGTTCTGCGTCTATCTTGGCGCTAGTTAGGTATGTCTGAATTCTGAATTCTGAATTTGCCACAACCTATAGCCCAAGTTTCTTCTATAATTGTCCACAAGAAGTTCACACACAGCGTGCAGTGACGAACTCAGTTTCCGCGATTGTGCACAGAAACAACTTTGGTCTCAGGGCCGTCATTAACCTGTATTTGTTTTACAAGAGACTCTTTAAGCAGTGGCGGTACTTTTTATCTGGATAACCTTGTGAAGACGTAATCATACTCATTTAGTTTTCACGAGGCCAAACTTATCTTAGGACTTGCATTCTGGGTAGAAGAGAATATCTATCATACGTGGTAACCGAGAACAGCTGCCCCAATTTTCTTTCATTCGTGGATAGACATAAATGGCTACAAGGACAATCGCCACGTCCTAATGCACATTTACCTCCTCTGCGTGCTAATATCCTTCACCATTTTACCTTTGCTATGCACACGTGAGCCGTTCAGTGTCCGCAAACTCCCCCATATTAAGCGTATGCTTTGGCGGCCAGATTCACTGTGCCCGTATGCAAATAAATGTGCGTGGTTCCCCTATAATCAGGTGGCGGTCAGGTGAAATGCTTGGTCTTTGTCGAATATTTATTTTTGCAGGACATCGCAACCAGGTGCCCGTTTGACTAAATATGAACTGGGAGGACAGCCTGCTGCTGCAGTTCTTGCAAAGCAACGACCCGACACAGAACAGAGCTATGAAGCACAATACGTGGACCGCCCTCAGGGCAGCGGGAGTTACGACGTAGATGACCGTTTGTCTGAATATCAAGACGGAGTGCAGGCTGCTACAGCCGTCCACAGAGCGGAGCCCAATGCAGATCTAGGCTCGGAAGCGCAAAACGCCGATGGTCCTCAAAACAGCGCTAGTTATGACATTGACGCGGGTTTGACTACATATGAATTGAGGGGGAAAACTACTACTACAGTACCCCAAATGCTACTACCAAATATAGAAAGAAGTTCGGCATCGCAAAACGCGGATGGACATCGCAGCAGCGGGAGTTATGACGTTGTCGATGACGAGACGCGCACAATAGAAGAAAATGAAGAAGCATTCAGTGACGCCAGCAGCAAAGGCTTCACACCAAATTATTTAACGGCTCCATCGTCCTTACAATCACCGAAAAAGACGCATTTCGATATTCCCGAGACTGAACACCGAGGAGAAGGTGGCTATCCATCTCTGTGGCGAAAGGTGTTGGTGAGTGTCTTGCGTTGAGAATGAATGAATGAATAAAGCCTTTATTTTTGGAAGGGGACTGCTCTAGGCCGCTGTTGGTGATTAGAATAAAATTGGCTGGGGAGCGCAAGGACGTGTGTGCGTGTGCGCGTGCGTTCCTATACAACCAGTCGAGTCTCAAAATAGCTTGACCATTTACATAGCCAACATTATCCAACTTGTTGGATATTGAGATACCTATGGCATTTCTTGGTATCCTTTGTGCTTTATAAATGGTTGTGGGATTAAAACACGCTTCTCTGCGAAAGCACAATATTTAGAATAGGCAGCGCAGCATAGCTGTACTCTTTGGTACAATGTTGTCAGTAATAAATCCTAACTATTCTCAGCTTTACAACATTCGTGCTTTCCTTTATGTTCACAAACTAAAAAAAGTTGCTGAAGATGTATGCACTAGAATGCAGGGCAGCGTTGGGCTTCTGACATTTTTGGGCTCGCCCGGAGTGTTTTTCAAATGTTTTGTGTAGTTTGATTGAGTTTTGTCTATCAAATTCCTCCGATTATGTATAAAATATTGCGAGGCCTTACTGTTTTGTTCTTAGCCCCGGTTTTTGCTTATGTATTCTTTTTCTTTTCATTCATTGGTAATATCAACCATTATTTCCTTTATTATCTTTGGGAGCTAACCGCTATTTTTCATGTCTAACCATGTGTGTGGCCGATCTCGCAGATATCGCAGTGAAAAATGGCGGTAAAAACTGCCGGGTGCTGCGGTACCTGCGCGCGGTAACGCAGGTGGTACTGGTTGTACCATACCACGGAAATAGTACCACCGATAGTACAATATCACCGAGTAGTAGTACTGCAGGTACCGGTGGTTCAACCGGTAATAGAGTGCTACAATTCGGTACCGTGTGGTGGCATGGTGGTAAGGGGGCCATTCTCAACGTCTTACCGCGTGAAAACTGGTCTTTTGAGAAGGTGCCATTGAGACACTGCTCCTGCGATCGAATACTAAGGCGCTGTCGTTCGAGACCCTGCGCCAAACAAATGTGGTCTTAGTCAGTGCACGGTGTTCCGAAATGGTCCTTGATCAAGTGGTGCTGGAAGTACTGCTTGGCTCTACGCCTACGCAATAGACACGGTGGAAGGGTGAGCACCATCCGTAACAAATAATGCCGCGTAGTGCAACAAATAACCGTCACTCAAAGCTTGATTAAACGAATTATTGAATAGCAACGGGGTTTGCTTGTGCACATTTTCTCGTCGGCTTGGTGTTTCGTGCACGTTTTGGGCGTTTCCTTTATCTCGAGCCTCACTTTAGTTCATCCCTCTCTTCTAGGATGCTACCAGCATACCAGCCACTATTCCTGACGCGCCGAAAGAGCGTCGTAATGTGTTGGGTCAAGGCCGCAAAGGCTTGGCTTCAACCCGCCGAAGCAAACACAAGGACTCCAGTCACCTAACTACTGGGCCAAATCCGGACGCTTCCTTCCAAAAGGTGCTACTTTTAACAAGCATTCCGTCTTGCCAATCACCCGTAAGCTGGTAACGCAGCAACCAACCTCACCGAACATTTTACCAACGGTTGATTTTTTTACAAGCAAAGCGGGACTCAGATATGTAATTCTCGCAAGACAATCACACCGAAAGAGGAGGGCAATGGTACCAACTTTCTCAAAACACAACGCGCATGCTAGGCAAAAAGGAATAGTCTTACAAGATTATACCGGATGTTCCACATCGCAGCACTCAACCGGATCAGGATAAGAAGGTAAGGCGGCCAGCGCTGAAGATTCCAAGACAAGCGCTCTCCGTCGTACCTTCTCGTCCTTGTCTGGTTGCGCCATCTGATGTACGTGTAATGCTGTAGAAGACCAGCTGGCCCCATCCCAGACCATGTTGGTCATCAGGACCATGTTGGCTATAAGACAAAGCTTTTCCAATCCGTTTCTGTTCCATTTCCGCCATTAGGCCTCCTTGACTGGAGAAAAATATTAGAGCGATAGCTCTACTACTCTAGGTACAAACCCAGAAACCGTCAGGGTCCCTAAATCTCACCTTCAAGCTCAGCCGAGGTCAAAGTGGGACTTAGCTTGCCACTACCGGCAGCTGCAGCGTACACCGCGTGGGCGCTGATATCTTGAAAGCAATCTGCAAGGTGGACAAAGGGCACGGTCGCGCGGGCCTCATCTTCAATGCGATCTGCAATGTGTACGAAGTGCGTCGATTGGTGGTAGCTTCGTATGCGCCGTGCTTTCGACGCTTAGTTCGCGTTGAAGCGAGACGCATCATGAAGGTAACTTCGCTCGCTGCTGCTGCCGCACCGAGCAGCGTCTGTGTGTTGTCTTGCGGTACAATTGTAGATTCGGTAGTTGATGACGGCGCCGAGTAGCGTATGCGTCCTTTCCCAAAGCAAACAAAACCGTGCTATCACTTAACAAACTCGGTTTAACCGCGTTCAACCACGGCAAATTTTTCATACCTCGCCCACATCGCCTGTCTGTCACGACATCAGGAAAGCCACGAGAGCTCTCCACCTTAGCTAAATTGACGTGTCAAAAAAGCTCAAATACGCATTTGTCGCCATTAGCCCTCCGCTATTGGTCAAAACCTTTCGGTGCGTGCTTATTTCGCATGTTCTTGTCGTTTTGTGACATGACGTCACAAAACGGCGATAACTCGCCACGTGCAAGTGACATGTACGGAATAAACATGAACTATTATGCGGAACAAAACTGCATTTTTTAATAGCGGGAGACTACCCCGTTTCAAGAGGAATAGAAGATGGCTGCTTGGTGACCGCTCGGGCGCTGGCTGCTCGGAGCCACCGGCGAGAAGGGAGTTATTTACGTATGATAAATGAAGTGCGAAGCGAAACATCAAGCGACTATCAGAGTTTATTGTGAGTGAAATAAAACGAACCTAATTAGTGCACGCACACGCGCAACGAAGTTACGTAATAGACTGTTTGCTCACCTCGTGGATCCCAAGCTTCTATAGCGCCACACTACATTTTGGAAAATGCAAGACTCTTGTGCAGAAAGTGCACTTCAGTAGCCGGTACCTCAATTCATCTCACAGATATTTATATATATATATATATATATATATATATATATATATATATAGCATAGTTGAAGGTAACACGACTCGTAGTGCTGATCACCTTTTTCGGCAGCGGCTGCCCTCTTGTTGACGTTGAGCTACATAAATTGGATGCGGAATTGACAGAATTGACTGATTGACAGGCTTGAAACATCGGAGTACTTCGGTTTAATTCTAAATGAATTCGAAGCGCTTTCATGTTGAAAGGTTATAAAACAATTAGGCTTTCGATGTAGCCTGTAATTGTTAGTTTTTTGGTGTTCTTGCCGAAAATGAAGTTGTTACACGGCCCCTTTAAGAACAAAGAGCATGCAATAGTTATCGAAGATGATTATCTAAGTAAGCGACTAGTTTTGTTATCCTGCTGAATTGCCCGTGGGTCTTTGAAATACTAGCGATCTAACGCGAGAGTCTGCCGACATGCTTTTTAAAGCAATATATTATATATTGATAAATGCATGCATTTGTTCTGTAATGTTTTCTATGAGTAAATGCCAAGGTTTTGGCGCAGCAATCAATACTTTCAATTTGTCTATCCCTAGTTTATCAATTAATACAGACTGCCCGAATGAAACCTCAACCGATCGCGCACACGACACTAAAATAGTGATTAACGAAGTGCCTCTCCAAGTAAGTATCGGCGCAGCAGTCGAAGATGGCACCTCCAACCAGTCCGGATCCAATAGGAAGACAGATGTCGAAAAACGCCTTGCTTGAATTGCTTGTTCCCTTTATTTATAATATTCAATGCTGCTTCTGTATCAAGGGGAGAGAAAGAGGGAGACATGCATTAATGATACGCTGGCGATGTTAGCCTTGTCGGTCGACTGTACCGAGTGGATACAACTGTAGCACCTGGCCCATACGCTGTCAATAAGTTTCTAACGATAGTTGGCAGTAATAGAGAAGTCATGAATAATCAACCACACGACTGTCGTTCACGTCCATGTTGTTGCTGTCGTCCTTCCCTTGCGCTTCATGCTAATAGTTTGTGTCAGTTATTTACACTACTAAAATACACGAAACTCACTCAGGTCGACCTCAGGTATTCTGTTCCCCTTATATTGTTACGTTTAAATTCGCACTCCGTCCTCTGTGTCGTAATTTTTTGAGGACGAGTTTGGATTTTGTTGAAAAGCTAAAGTTAAGTCAACCAATTTTGACCGAAGGAATTTCTGTTTTACTAAAAAAGTTCCTACATGTGGTCAAATTATTTGTTTTCTCGGTCTTACAACCAAACTGGTGCAAATTCCACGTAAATTACATAATCTTACCATAAGAATGGGAAAGTAAACATGGGAAATCATTGACTGTATATGGTGCTGAATTCTAATTACTTACAGCGAATGGGAAAGTAAATTGGGTAGATGCGCTCAATTTCGTATTTTCTTTTATTTATTTCGAGGCCTAACATTGCACTATACACTATAATGCAAACGTTGCATCAATATGAACAAGAAAGCTTGATTTATGTTGTAACAATGACTTCGGCAGTCGCCTAATTCTTAACTACACCCACTGCCGTTGGTCATGTACTTCTCTAGTTGAATAATACCTTTCTGTAACTTTTACGCTTTATTTACACGCAGGAAACAAGGAAACAACCGGCTTTAAATGTATCCCACACGAGCCGCCCAATTAGCACACCATGCATCTTAGTCGGTCTTCCATTAAACTACATTGCTGGTTGTTTCATCCGCTCACTACTTTCTCATACTTCGAAACTTCCACGCGGCAATAAGCACCAATCATTTCCCGACTCCAGTCCCTTCACTCTCACTCACTCCATTTCAAATATGGGTTGATCTTACGAATATGAACAGCTAGACAGTCGACTAAAAGCTAAATGAGGGCAGGGTTCCACCACTGGTATCACAACCCACTATCCATTTCAAATCTTGATCACGCTTTTTCGCTGTCACTCCATTTGGAAACTGTTTCGACTATTTGTTCTGCGGTGCTAAAAAAAGCTTTACTGATTAGGAATAATCGGAGCAGAATTCGGAAGCGGGTTTAACGGCTCTTGATGCATGCGCAGGCACTGACCGACGTTCCAGTCTTGTATCCTGGAGGTACACGGGAGCCGAGTCACGGAGTTTCCTTCCCGGACGTTATCTCGCCACCTCAGATTCGCCGTGGAAGAACGACCATTCCAAAGGTCTTGTCACTGCGTGCGAGTCCGAACCCTCTCGCAAGAAAGGTGTTGGAGAACGCGACATTAATATATTTCTCTAACTGGGAAAATTAGTCTGCCGTCATTCGTTTGAAAGGTAGACTGACACGTTATTTTAAGGTTCTAAATTTTGTGTACGATAGAAGTTCTAGATTTCCACAGACTAAAAAGGGCTGGCAGGCATCAAAGCGTCCTGAGTAATTTACTATATTGGCTTTTTCAAGAGCCAGTATCGATTTCGCCTCCCAGCTGGGCGTCATGACGTCATCGTGCAGAAGGCGGTAACATAAGAGCATAACATTGCAAGGTTTTGACACTCGGTCCGGCTCTCTTGTTCAGCTGTTAAGCTGCTATATTGCTCCGGACCACAGTTTCAACGTAGCATACCACCGTGCTTAAGTAGAAATATGAATAAGACGCCGACATCGGCACTGGAGTTCCGGCGTGAAGCTGTTTCCATTTACCATGTTCCTGCTAACATAGTCCGATGGTATTGACGGAAACCTGCATGGTCAGGTTAGCGACGTGGTTAAGTGTCAACGGTTCTGTTTTGCTGCTCAAGTTTTGGGGAAATCATGTTATTTAAAAAAACTAACGGTTTAAAATGAAAGCTAAATTGTATGTGCAGCATGCAACGTACAAAAAAAAAAAAAAAAAAAAACAGCGCCTCGTTTTTTCTAGTAATTCAACGCGCTACGAATCGCCCAAAATGATGCCGCGATATTGTAGGCGAAACATGTCCTGCGCTGACTACCGTTAACAGAAAAATTGGTTCTCGGGGATTAACAGCACAATGCTACAGTTCGTCCGGTCAATACTTCCAACATATTTTTTGGCTGCGGACGACCCAATATGGGGTACCCAAACGACTTAGGATGAACATGGCTGATGACACTGGCTATGAGGGGGAAGATGAAGACGTTGCCACTTATAAATTAAAGAAAGAATGTGCTAAGCAAGCAGACAAAGCAAGTCTGAACGAGTGTCAGAATGTCGCGCAGGACCACCGTCTTTTTGTGACCTCATAAAAAATATGCCTCCTTGGAGGTGAAACCAATACTGACTCGTAAAAATTAAAATACTTAGAACCTTTTCAGGCTTGTCAGTATTTTATAGGCTTTAGATTCCTATTGAACCTTAATGCAACGCAAAAAAAAAAGAATAGAAGTCGGAAATGTAATCCAGCGCTCCTTTGACATGCCTTCTGTTTCAACTTTGTGTTCATACCAATTGCTCGTTCATCTGAGGGCGTCACCAGAGCTCCTGTATATGTCGAACTCTGTCAAACTCGAGCCTTCCCTCATAGCATTCATGGAATCGAAAAGAGTAGACGCTATGTGCCTGCAGCTTGAGCGTATAATCTTTTTTCCAGAAGGACGTTTCATGAACAGTGCGCTCCATTGCAAATTCTATTTATTGCTTCATTAATTGTCATAGTTCGTATGTTTGTTCTTTTATTATGATCTAACCGATGCACTCTTTGATTACGTAAGTTCTAACATGACGAGCTTTCTTTTTTTCGTATCAGGGGTATTTAGCTTTTTGCTTGTATTTTTATTGTAATTTTTTTTTGTTCTGAGTCTTTACATGTGGGCTCACATTTAATTTCTAGGAAGAGAACCCATAGAAATACCGTCTAATACGTTACATTCCACTTATGTTTGCACATTTCATTTCAATCTTTAGTGGACTTCTGCATTTTTTCTTATTCATGTCTCCTATTCCAGTCACATGCCGTATAACCAGGAGCGCAGACCTAGTCGAGCTTCCTACTGTAAACTTTTGTCGGGAGGCCCTCCCAAGTTTGGGGAAAATAAGGTGTGATTCTGACCAACATTTTAAGCGGCGTAGCGTCCTCTGCTTCATTATCCTGCAGGGAAGGAGATGAGTTGGCTTGAAGACGTCCGATGCAGTTATTCGGCATTATATTAGAGATGGCATCCTGTAAAAGTTTTTCGCAAAATGAATTGCAATTTGTTTTCTTCACTGCCTAAAATGGGCTGTTCCGCGTAATATCTTCGCTGCTAATGTAATTCACCTAAAATGTAACCATATATTTATTTGTTGACCGGCTCGTGAAAACAAAATAAAAGCTACATACTCCAAGAACTTCTACGTCAGTCCGTACGAGACACCACATTTTGCCGTTTTCTGTGCACCAGATCATGGTTTCTGTCACTAACAGTCCCTGCCAAGGGGAATACTCAATAATTCACTTTTTATTATGTCTGTTTAAACGGTCAGGTAGCACCAGCCCACGAAGAAGGCGATGCATCACCGCCATATCGGATAGCCTCACTTCGTAGCCCTGTCATTGAAAGCGCCGGCGAAGTAAGCGGTACATTTTGTTTGTTCAGAATTCAATAAAGGGCCCCTCACAGTGTCTGGCCATTTCGAGCTGACAAGAGCAGTGCATACAATGCACTGCGCTTGTCAATGCACTTAGAATGCACTGCGTTGTGTGGGCAATACAATGCACCTACAACGATCGTATCTGCTAAGTATTACATGAATATACGCGCCACAGAAAAAGGTGACATTTCAAACCAAATGCTGTTTGCTCTTCTCGCGGGCGCCACGCTCCAAGCCGGAGGGTTGACGTACATGTGCAAGTGCGCCTAGGTACTTGTGTCTCTACTCTGACGTCGCTCACAGTGGCACGTGACTTCGCGAATTATTCGAGGCGACAGCAGCTATCTGTTTGATCTGTTGCTTCAACAGACAAATTAAAGTTTAGAGAAATAATAAAACCTACACAACGAATGTCAACGTAACTTTGTTTCACTTCGTACCGTAGCAAGAGAGTTGTACTTCCGTTTCGTCTGCTTGCTCGCACGTCGTGCGGTCGCGCGCGCTGAGAGCTCAACTATCTCATTTTCTACCGTATTTCAGCGCGCGATGCCGCTCTGTGATCCGCTTGCGTTGCCTCAGTGTTCGTGTAGCACTGATTTATACCGCAAGTGAGGTGTTCTCGTACACAGCCCGCAAAATCGTGCGCGGTGCGAAACGAGACAAACGCAACAGCTCACGCGCGCGACCGTCAGCGGAAATGCGCCGCGCAGCAAAAAAACGAGAAAAAAAAAAAACAGAAGGCGGGGTCCGCGACGTATGCGTCGTGCGATCCTCCAACTCCGGTATGGGAGAACGCAGGGAAGGAATTTTGCTTGAGGAGGCTAGACGGGGCAAGTGGAGAGAGTGTCCTTGTTAGCGGTGACGCTGGCCTCCTGAAATCATGGGTTCGCGGCAATGAAATATTTCTATCTCGGCTATTAATGAACCACATTGAATAATTCATGTGGTCGAATGCTCCCGAGAGGGAACGTAACAACTTCCTGTGTACAACCAAAATTTGGTACGTGGCCTGGTGAGGGGCCCTTTAACTTACCATACATGTTGTACGCAAAATATTGTTAACTTTTGTGAAACCATTCTGAAATCAGATCAGCAGTTTGAGGCGAATGGCATCAGCTCTATACGGCCCAAATAAAACGTTACCGATGCCAACAAATTTGTGCTACTCGCCCATGCTAAGCAATTTGTGTATGCGTCTGTGCGTGCGTGCGTGCATGTGTGTGCGTTTGTGTGTGTGTGTGCGTGCTTGATGTCAACATTTACGTTCTTTTTGTTCCACGTCCACAGCACCAGAATTCTCCAAATTTTTATGGCACATAAAAAGCACCTTACGTTTTAATTTGACCCGACAAATCTGTACAATATCAAGGCAGTAAGTTCACGAAGCTGAATGACCTGGTCACAAATGGCTTTCTTTTGGAGAAAAAGAAACGCCTCAAATGATCTTACCTCACTCAAGACTACAACCGCGTCATGTAAACACTTGTATAAACATTTGTGAGCATGCCTGCTACTCAATGTGAACGGTGTTTCTGTTTTTCGTAAAGGATGAAGAAGAAAGGATGGAAGATCAAACCGAAGGTGCAAAACACAACTGGATCTACTATGCATGGGTGATAAGCACGGCGCTGTTCGTGCTGTTGGTCGTGCCTGTGGCGATACTGATACTTACACACAGGCGCTTTGATTTCACCGCTTCTCGTCGAAAGGAGAACGTGACAGCCGAAATCCTGCACTTGGTGAGTGAACATACTTTTAATCGCACATTACCGCATAGTAACGCTTCCAGGATAAGGCTTTGTCAGCATAGAATTAAGAATTACGTTTGCTTGAAAAAGCATCTGTCAGGCGGCGGTCGATCTCCATGCGTTTACGGGAAGCGCAATGTGTACACGTGTACATCTCCAAATGTTGGCTTCCGTGAGAGTAACGCTTCAGCACTTCAGGTTAACACGAATTTGGGAATAAGCAGGTCGAAAGTAGCAAGACCGCTGCGCGGGAAGGTCATTGGAAAGAGTAGAATAATCAGCCTGTTTTCGCCATGTGTCTCACAACCATGCTATTATGACTGACAATCTGCAATCCGTTTATCAATCAAATAAGCTGCGAAAATACCCTCAGGCGCCAGATTATTTTAATAATAAGCCTGCTTTCGCCATGCGTTTCACTACCATGCCATTATGACTGACACTCTGCAATCCGTTTATCAATCAAATAAGATGCAAGAACACCCAGAGATACCATAATATTTTGAAACCGGGAGACATTGCCAGCCTCGATCGCAAAGCTAGCTCCCCCTTTTGCTATAACTCACCGCCACACAAAATACCAAGACGCAATCAGTGGCGAACAGTGTGGGGGACTGCATGGCTATTGCGTCACCTACGGACAGCTCAACAAACCTTAAATCTCCACTCTCTGATGGCACCAGTAAATGGCGCGGCCAACCCCACCTGCGGCTGAAACCCACCAGCACACAAGAAATGTCCGCCTTCATTCCACCCTGTAAAAGTTGATGTACCGCGACGTTACATAAGCGCCGCCACCAGAAGGCATCGCACCATCGACATCAATGTAGCGTCTACGACCTCGTTGGCGTCTTTTCCGTTGGTGCTTCCACGCCGCGGTGGACGTTCGCGGCGGCCATACGCTTGTGCGTAACCCGCGTTGACGAAGTGAACGGCACTGTAATTTTTTAACAGTCTTGCCCTGATGTCGATTACGGTCGCAGTACGCTCTGCGCGACCGATGCAACGGAGAGAGCACCCACTCATCAAGGACAGATACATTGTGTGCGCGCGTTCGTCACGTGCGCACGCAGGCGTGCCGGAGTACAGCACATAGCCTCATTCTGTAGACCTAGTATTAGACCCTCCGCCTGGCGCAAGTGCGTTATTGAACTAATTCGATTTCACAAAGTAAAGTGTGTCACAAAATTTGTAAAGTACGACTTACAAACAACCTGCAGACATGATAGCATCGGATTCTAATTTGAACATACGAGAAAACATAATTCTGTTACGCAGATACGCAACATTACACTAGCTCGGGGGGCGGGGGGGGGGGGGAGGTATTCTGTAAGAGTCCACCCAGTGGACTGTCCATTTCGGCTGTCGTCGATTGGTTACAGCTGCGCCACCGAGAAGGAGACTGGCTGGCTCCTTCTCGCTCGTGCAGCTGGAGCCATTCGAAGACAGCCGAAATGGACAGTCCATTAGGTGGACTCTTACAGACTTCCGACCCTGGAGCCGAAAATTGGTCTTTGTCGACGCGACGGTGTACACGCACGGACTTAGAAAATTTGCCGGTGTAGGCACACAGCTTCGCTGTAAAAACCAGGACGCAATCAGTTGCAAACAGTGTTGGGGATGGCTGACTATTGCGTTACCTATGGACAGCACAACTCAGCCCAAAACGCCAACCTTTGAGTGTGACACTAAACGGCGTGGGCTGCAAGCAATCGCTTTGATCGGTGTTTTGAATCAGTGCCTCTGCTTTCAGGCAGATTAGCCATTTTAAATGCTTTTTTTAATGGCGATGGGTGATCACAACATTCATCTTCTCGCTCATTGGTGGTGCACCATTCCATTGGGTAATGTATGGCAATGTGACAGTGCACAGAAGCAAGGCGTAACTCACTCATTTTTACCATGCGTCATACTAGGATAGTTACTGATCTCACTCCTTCGAACTTTTAGCGAAACAACCGTATTTAGTTTATTTTATTGCTAACAGGCCTGCGTTGAAGATGCGAATGACACAGTTGTATGCACCGAGTACCCGAGCACAGCATTGAGCTTGGAAGATCAGGCCTGGCAGCCTCCGAATGACAGCGAGCCCTTGCCGCGACCTGAACCGATGGTCGGCCATGAGAAACCAGCCACCCTCGTCCGACCAGTTATCTGCGTCCTAAACCTTGGGTGAGCTACTTTGAGCCCCACTTTCAATATACCCTTTATATATATCCCGGAATGCATATACCAGCATATATATATATATATATATATATATACCGGAATTCACCCGCCGCGGTGGTTCAGTCAGCTAAGGCGTTGCGCTACTCAGCACGAGATCGCGGGATCGAATCCCGGCCGCGGCGGCCGCATTTCGATGGAGGCGCAATGCAAAAACGCCCTTGTGCTTGTGTTGTACTGCACGTTAAAGAACCCCAGGTGGTCAAAATTAATCCGGAGCCCTCCACTACGGCGTGCCTCATAATCAGAACTGGTTTTGGCACGTAAAAACCCAGAAAAAAAAGAAGATATATACCGGAATTCAACATAAATGAATTATACAAACTGGGGCATTGTAAATAAATCAAAATTCGTCCATTTAGGCGCACAATTCCTTTTCCTGATTTTGTCGGAATATACACAATTATTCTGTGCAAAAATTCTTGAGCTTAGCTTTTCATTCCAGGAGTGGTGTGCACGTGAATGAATTGAACTACGCAGAGAATATGATATGTTTTTTTCAATACCTAGTTACCTGTTTTACGAGTGACATACTGTACGGTTAGAAAACATTAAAACAGATTAAAATTCTCATTCAACCTCTGATTATATTTTAGGAGTAAAACATAGCTATGGCACCAGTGGAACGACTTGGTTATATGCAAAACCATGCAAGAATCTTATGATGTGAGCGAACGACACCAAAAAAAAAAAAAAATGAAATGGATAATGACAGAATATTGGTGAAAATGGACTGAATACAAAATTTTGAAAATTAATTTTGTTACATGTGGATTTGGGAACTCTTTATGACCCATTAGTTTTTAGGGTACTGAAAGGTAGGCGTAGAAAACACAGTTACACAGAGAAGGACACACATGACGTTCTTCATCGTCTTGCGTTCGCGCTGCGCACGCCTGCCTTTTTGCGCACCATCCCTTTGTACCAATTTGTTCAACTTCCTGTCGTTCTAAGCTGTTAAGCATGTTGCGGCCTCAACGTGAGGTCGTACGACACTTCGGATTTTATTACTTATATTGAGGCTGCCTACTTTTTCTTAATTCTCCGAACCCTGAAAAGCAGAATATCTTTTTGACTGTATCGTTGTATCGGAATCAGTTATCTGTACCACCCATAAATATTGAAATTGTGAATTTTACAGTAAGTCAGAATGCCTAGGTTGGAAGCAATAGGTTCAGTAGTGGGCAAAAAGTTCCGATCTTCTTTATGAAGTATAAGTGATGACACGTGCAGCTTGACGTTGAATGTTTTGTAACGGCACTGGGTGTGAATCATTTGTGACATCCCATGTTTATATCGCAGTAACAGAGGCCTTTACCCTATGGAAGTAACGAGACGACCCAATAGTTGTACTATAAGGTAGGGGATTGGTTCAAGAAGAATTTGGTTAGCACGTACGTACATGCGATTTTCTGTTATCACGCTGAAATACAGGCCACCATTTCCAGCTGAATTGCCAAAAAATTATTGTGTATTTTTTGCCGCAAAACACAAGCATACTGTGATATTTGTTCGTCGACTTAACAACCAATTTGATTATTCTGTCATCAGAGTAAATGATGCGTTGGGCACAGAGGAAAAGGCAGTTGAACCCGTCGTCTACATAAAGTCAAAATAAAGTAGCCCAACATTGGAGTCCTGTGGAGCAACTGTTTAGTCTCTGAGAAACTCTAGAGCTGATCTGTGATGCTGAATGTTATTTAGGCTCACTCCAAGTACCCAAAATTTCTCAGCAGCAGCCTGATATTGCAGCTGGAGTACCAGGTGGTGACCTGGAAAAGCTTAACGAAATTCGGTTCTCAGTTGAGATGCTACTTTCGAGAATGTCGTGATAACCTGCTTAGTGGTTGCAAACTCTTTCCTTTTTTTTTCGCTTTTTTGAGGGTGTCGGGCGTAACTACTATTTCTATGTTGAATAGAACTTGCTCTTGGCCCAGTTTGTTCATGCTGAGTGACATAATTGCCGCAAAATGCACGCACACAAATGGTAAAAGAAACACATAGACACCGTTGAACCGAGTACCACCGATTCCGGGCTTTGTGTGGCCATGATTAGAACCACCAACCTTACGCTTGCTCCTGCACAATATTTTACACAATGACCCATTATGTGCTTTCAATAGCAAATGAATGCAGCAACACCACTGAAACGCTACTGCTTGGCTCTGCTTCTGAGCATGAGATTACGGGCTGAAATGCTGGACTGGGTGGCCGCATTCTCATTGAAGCAAATGGGCTCGCGTATCGTGCTTCGTTCGCAAATATATACACCCAAACGAGCACATTTAGCCTCAAACTCACAACTTGTCAGTGCTTCACAGCCCAATGTGCAGCTAGTAAGGAAAGTTGACCCCCGTAATTTGGTAATATTGTTTACCATTACTATCTTTTTAAGCGAATGACGTATTCTTGCGATATTGTTATGAAGGACGCAGGAATTCTGGGAGCGCTACGAGGTGACCAACATCCTGAAAACCTACTGCGCCATTTTTCTTTGCGAGAGCCTGTCTCTTGGCACGCCAAAAGACCACAAGCCGGGCCGTCGGGGAACGCTGGCAGTCGAGAAGGAGAATTTCGACCTGATGGTCGAACACACGGAGCAGTTACGGACAGCGGGGAACGGCACGCTGCCCATATATGTGACTCTCGGCGGCCAACGCTCCGACAGCCCGGCGTACGTGAAGATGCTTCAAGACGAACGCTGGCAATTGTCCATCGTGGGTTCGCTCCGTCGGTTCGACGGAGCCCTCCACGTAAGCATCGCCAGTTGTGCATCCGTTCCAACTTCGGGAATCTGAAGGGATTCTAGCGATGCTTTCTTTCAAAGCAGCCGTATAATTGCATCACCATACTTCCTCTCCGATGTCATGATTTTTAGGTATCCACATACTACAAAAAGGTAATTTCATTAGGTTCACTATATTCATTTTCTTGGCCCTCCTGCTTGGTCTTCAGACTGCAGTATGTGCTAAATAAAATAAACGAGATTACAAATTGCCGCGCATTGCCGAATAGATTGCAGCTTTAGAAAATGAATATTAAGGTAACACAGAGGCAATGAATGAAACCGTAACTAGGTTGATTTCAGAAGCAGCAGTTGAAGTGGAGGCAAGGTACCAAGGTAACGAGTAGGCAAGCGCTCCCATGTTACAAATGACCTAATAAAGAAACGACCAAGCGTGAATGTGTCGAACTCCATGAGATAGAATTCGTTGAACTAATAAAGCTGATAAACAAGGAAAAAATAACTGATATTTGAAATTATGACACCGAAAGATTGAGGAAGCAGTAAAGTATGGCCGCCGCATGAAATCAGCAAGAAAACTTGGCATAAATAAGGACAAGATGTATGCAGTGAGAGATAGTGACTTGTATACTGACTTGCTCTGTTACCCATTCTGGCCTGTACCCATTCTGGCCTGTATAGGCCATTCTGGCCTGTATAGTACCCAGAACAGCCACGCAACCTTCATTGGAAATAGTCCTAAACAAAATACAGAGGCTCCTTCTTTTACTAGCGTTGAAGTTAGAAGCACCTTACACGACATGGCCCGGGTAAAAGCGGCAGCACAAAATAGAATAACAGTCGATTTAAATAAAGGTGGAGGAGATATTAGGCTACGTTTATATAAGTAAATTACTCACGAGGGACCCTGTTCATGAGACGAATATTTCGCATACAGCAGTGCATACAGCAGTCCTTACCAAATTCTTACTGGGAGCTTACAACTTTGGTTGAAAAAAAAAACTAAAATAATTGCATTCTACCGGTGCTAACATGATGACACGTGTACTTGTTTATCTTTATCCGGTGACCTCGTATCTCCGCCTAACAAATGTTGAACGTTATCGCTCGGTAGTTTCTCGAATGTTATCGATGGTTGTATCTGTTGTCTGTTGTTACCGAACTGTGTGTCATCTGATTGTATGCGCGACGCCAATTGTGTATTTTTTTCTAGAAGGCACGCGGGCACCAGCGATTACGCTGGAAGTTTTGACGAGTTATGTATAAAAGCAGACACGCTAGACCCTCAGATCAAATTTTCGATGATTGCCGACAGAGTTAACCGCTATCTCTGTGCTTGGAATGTCCCTTGCTTATAGGGGTACAAGTTGGCCCAATGAAGAGTTAGTTGCGTCATTCACAGTTTTGCTACTGTGTTCTTGACCGTCACTACAATGTGACATTATGGGGCAGAAATTGGAGGTTAACAAAAAGCTCGAGAACAAGTTAAGAACCGGGTAAAGAGCGGTGGAGCCAAAAATCTTAGGCGTAATTTTAAAAGACAGCAAGAGAGTAGTGTGGATCAGAGAGCAAACGGGCATAACTGATATTCTAGTTTCCATTAAAAAAAGGAGCTGATCAGCTGATGTAATGCGTAGCGCACATAACTAGTGGACCATCAGAGTTATATCTCAGTCAGATGGGCTAATTTAGTGACACTCCGAGCGAGTTCTCTTCGCCGTTAGTGTTACTCGCAGGCTGTCAGACGGAGAGCTTTAGCGACACTTGGTGCGGGGTGCACTTGTCAGCGAGTGTGTTCGAAAAACTCATTTCGCTGCGTTAAGGTGTGTAGCCTCAATGGCAATGCTTCAAAGAATACTCACAGCAATGTCGCCACTAATTCTAAGACCACGTATTCTTGATTTCAAATGTTACGATCGTCTTTATTACATCATTGAAGCCAGGAAAAGCCTAAAACGTTCATTTGAGGTAGATTCTGCCATTTTGACGCTGTGGATTTTGGATATGTTCGTTGCTAGTATTGGCTCAAAAAAAAAAAAAACAGACGTGCTGATGGACTTACAATAGTTCTTGCACATAAGGATTTTCCTGTAAGAAAGTAGCAACCATTTCTAAAACAAAAAATGCCGAGAATCATAGCAACCCCTATGGCTCCCCAGATACTCATTCTCGTCAATCCCGAATGACACTTCGTTTTGTCTTCCTTCGCTAGCTACGCTGCCGAAATGTGGCACTTAGTGAGACGAAGTGCACTCGCTTTAAGTTTCCCTAAATTTTCTCGTCTTACTTGGGTATTAGAGAATGGGTACCAAGGGAAGGCAAGCGCAGTCGAGAACGGCAGAAAATGAGCTTGGTGATGAATTTAGAAAACTTGCAGGTGAAAGTTGGAATCAGCTAGTGCAGGGGTGCTATGCAGGATGCCCCGAGTTTGGCGAAACTTGGGATCTTCATGAGCTCTGGCGACGCCCCAAGATGAAAGAACTAATGGTAACAAGACAAAGTTTGTCTGTCGGCACACCTCCAGTTTCATTGGTTTATCTATATTCACTCTGGGTGGCCATCATCCCTTGGGCGTTGCCATATGGACGGTCAACAAACTGGGGCTCACGTGATCATACGGTTGGTGCATGGTCGTGCATTCTTTCACTTGTTTGTCGTTCCACCGAGTGCATTAGAGGCGCAAGCAAGTTATCAAATAAATGCATTTAGTACAATGATATTAGTCACATTAACGTAGGGTATAGGTGTTTTAAAGTTTACAAATTGTACACTGAATGCGTATTAGACTAATTTGTAGTTTAATCGTTTCGCGTTATACCACGAGGACACGCTCGCCCTCCTCTTCCTCTGGATTGGATTGGCGCGGCTCGCTACGTGCTTGCGCTAGCATTTCCGAGTACAGATTGGTGTGCGCTTGGTTTTCGCACTGGGCTTTGAACAGATCGCTCGTTGCTCTTTCTCTTTCCTCTAGCTTTAATTGGCGCGGCTCCCTACGTGCTTGCGCTCCCATTTCCGAGCACAGATTGGTGTGCGCCTGATTTTTACACTGGGCTTTGAACAGATCGCTCGTTGCTCGCGCTAAAGTAAGGCTACGAGACGAAGGGAGCGTCGGCTAGCGCAGAAGTGGTTTGCCGCGCGCTTACCGTGTAAGCACTCAGGAATGTCGGAAAACTCTCATGCAAGGATAAAAAAACTACGCTTTATTTTCTTTTACATTGTGACGCACCTTCATACTGGCTAGCGCCGAGCGATGGCTTCTAACAACCGCAGGAAAGAGTCTTTGTACTGGGTAGCCCGAGCGATCCATGGCTTCTAACAAACGCAAGAAAGGGTCTTTGCAGCGCACGTGGCCGTTGAGTGCCACCACATTCATCCCAGGCGGGACTCCAGCATCAGTGCAGTTACTCTGTACCCACTGCTGACGAGGTGGCGCTTCACTTTTTGACAATAACTATCTATTTTTCGCGTGTGAACGCCCGTGTCGGTTTCCACAAAGTGCACGCTGTGGTTAACTGTCTCCCAATGCAGATTAAGGCATAGCCCCGTTAGCATCCACTGAATTTGGGACACAGTTGTATGCGGCCAATTCGTCACTATGAATAATGGTCCCCGGTTAAACATTGGCTGCAATAATGGCGCCTAGCGTCGCCGCCTTTCGTCGGTCGACCTTGAAAAGTAGCAGCAACCCTCAGGTCGTGCAGACCATGCCGAAGACCCATGAGCCACCATATTTAACACCACCGTAGTTTTGGCGGCTCGGCGGAACGTTGTCGCCCGTCATTAGGCGGCCTCGATTGCACTTTTGCTCGCCGCGAAGAAGGCACTCGTCAATTTGCGCTGTCTTCCCGGGGTCATCGAGTGGAGCTCGCGCCAGCAGCTCGTCCCTCGCGACCTTACGGGGGTAGCTCCTCCAGTCGGCGATGGCGTGCTCCGATAGAGGAAACAAGTCTACGGTCTCTTTCAACATTCATATGTCTACGCTTTTGCTCACGCAGTACGTGAGTCAAATCATTTGCCGCCTCGAGAGGTGGTCGTTCGGAAGGCCGAGGGGGTCCGAGTTGGCGCAGTAACTTCCTTCGCCTCTCTGCCCGTGCCGTGCAGCGGTACTGTGTACCTGCCAAAAACTGATTTCGGCACCAAAACTGATTTCGGCACCGGAAGGCAGCCCGGCGTCCATTCTGAGTCTTCCAATATAATGTGACTACTTCGCCTGCGCAGGTTGGTTGGTCCGGGTTGAACCCCAGGTGCTCGCAGGTGCTCCAGTACACCGATGACGACGCCGGACCTGGCCTGGGGCTGGGGCGCGGTGGACGAGCTTGCTTGAAACAGGAGAGAGTCGAAGCGATCGCACGAACTATTCCTCCGCAGCCTAGTCACACCAGTCTACGCTGGGAAAGCATAATTTGCCCGCCGCCCTATCTCCGCAAACGACGGCCTTCGCCTAACTCGTCATACAGCCAGCGCACTCACGTTTTGGAAAGGCGAAAATGACGCTGAAACTCTACGTCGGACATGTAGGTGAACGGGTCCAGATGGTCATATTGACGCTTGCTGCCGCTGGATGCGATTACACAGGCTGCTGCTGCCGCCACCATGTTCCCGAGTTCAACTCGAGGGGGGTTTCGCGATGTACGAGTTTGGCCCGAGTTCGCGTGTCAATCAAAACCATACGTCACGCCCCGCGCGAGGCATGTAACTCTTGTGCGCGCGCCCGCCACGGTTGGGCCACGCCCAACTTATTTTCCGGCAACAGCGACGTGGTGCGGAACTGAGAGGCATCAACAATCTTGACCGCCGACAGAAAATACGCACAGCACACTGTCATCGGTGATGCACTGTAACTGAGAACCACTATCAAAAACAAAGCGGCGACTTTCGCTGGCTCATGCATCTATCTTCTTAGGCTGTGATGGCCCCACAACATGGTTCATTGTCTGCATTGTAGCGACGTAGCGCACAGCAAATAATTATCGGAACGACACTGTAGCTGCTTGCAAGGTGTCGATGCGCCGTGGTGGATGACGATGCTGAGCAGTGCGTAGTGTTTTCCAACGTAAAGGTATCGCAGCTGTTGTTTGAGATGGCTGCTCTGTCATCGGTGGTGTATCGGATCTGCAGTGTCGCAAACACGGTCAGCGCCGAGAAACGCTCGCTTTTTTAAACCCAGTGCGATGGCATTTCTTCATCACAAGCACGGCACACTAAATAGTTGCAACCCCTTCCTGCGTTCGAAGTTTAATTTCCTAACTGCGCACAGGAGCCATCACCCGCCCAAATGCGATTGCTGCGCTGTCGTTACTATATCTATCTGCGATCGCTGTTAGCTCAGCAGCAGAGACGATCGGCAAGCACATTGGAGAGAACAACTCTGCGTATACATGCGAACGGAGGCACCTTCACTGGGCGAGCGATGATAAGCGATGAATTGTGTCACTGGGCAGCGCGCTCTTCCTTGCAATGCATCGCGGAGGCTTCGCGCATGCAGATAAACTGGTGCACTTTCACTGTGCTGCGTCACCACGGACCCTAGAATACCGCACAGCCATTTTGCAGTGACAACCGTTGCTCCCGTCGTTTCAGCTGGTAAAGCGGCGGCCTTAATATCCGCCTCAGTGAAGCACCTGCGGTGAACAACCATGCCGTAGCGCTGCGTTGCCATTCCCCTAATAGTCAGGGAATGGAAAGATCATTGTCATGACTGACTTTATCAATGTATTAGAGTGCCTCGATGCGCGCGGGCATCAAGGCACCCTATCAAGAATAGCACTGCAGCGCCCCTCGCGACTGCTCACCGTATGAACTCCCTCGTGCGTGCGACCCTCTACAATGTATCCGCTTGTAAGCTTTCGCCTCACTGTCGCCACTCGCGGCAAAAAAGTGCAATATTTAATAATTCGCTCGATCTCTGTTTGTCATCAAACATTTATGGCATTCCAAACGAAAAACAGATACTTCAAGAAATAAAGTGTTCCTTATTTTATTTGTTGTATATGAACGTAATCGATTGAGGGAAAGTGTAGGCGCAACAATGCACCGCATGGGCCCTGTTCGCATTCGACGGAGGATAGAAAGATAATGCTCGAAAGAGGAGGCACGCCCTTTACTCGCCCTAGAAACGCGTGGCAAGTGGCTCACGGCAAGTGTGCAGATAGACAGCGGTACAGTCACGGTATTGCTAAATGGTGATAATACGTTGATAACAATACGCGGCGCTGGCGCGTTTTGCTGCGCAGTCTTCTGTGCTTGAAGCACGTAATCACTGTGCCGCGCAGGGTGCGCTCATGTTGTCATACGCGGCTTTCTCTCGACATTTCTTTTTGCCTGCTGTTCTTGCACGTTCCTTGCTATCTCCGTTCACTGACTGCCATCGAGCAAACTCGGGTGAAACTCGTACGAACGAGGAACTCGGCGCATCCTGCATAGCACCCCAGGACATGGATAATTAGGGGTCGGTGGGAGGGGCCTTCGTCCTACAGGGGACCTAAAACTAGGCTGGTGATGATGATGGCATATTACAGAAGCGTGCTTAGTGCATCACGCGCAGCAGCAGAAATGCTCCAATCAGCTCCAGAACCATTTCGCGCGTCTTACTGGCGACAAGAAGTTATTTGAAAGTTGTTCACCTTTAGCTGATGGCGTAGTGTCAGTTGACGGCTTCCTTAACGTGCATCGGCTAGAGCTTAGCTCTGAACGGTCTTGAGGAGTACCACCATACGCTGCAGTACATCGCTATGGCAGTCCTAAGTTGTTTTGTACGCCAAAAACTGGAGGCGAAAAGGCCGGCAAGTAGAGGTGACATTCACATTAGTTATTGTTGCTGTTATTGAACCATTCTCTCTAGGTTGGAGCTCCTCTTGTTCGCCAAATGTAGGCCATCTTAATTACTGCAATTAGTTTATTTCAACATTACCCATTTAGTCTTTTACCTATGGTAGTTTTTATAAGGATGTCAGCTCACTCCGTGTCACTAGACTGTTCGTTGGAATCAATGGCAGAAAATGTTGTATAAGTGCGAAAAGTTTTATCTCCTATATTTTTATCGAAGCAACGGATTGTTTTTCGTTCGTTTATATACTGACCGATCTATCTAACTTGCAGGGAGTCAACGTATACTGGAACCATCCGCGTGACAGTTGCGACACAAAGAGCGCATCGAGCATAAAAGGGCTACATTTGTTCCTGCGCCGTCTTAAGGGCAAAAACACGGAGCTCATGCTGACGGTGCCACCATCCAGGGACCTTGTGCGCCACTATGAGCTCACAGATTCAGTGCTCAATGACCTGTCGTACGTGCTGGTGACGACGCATAAGCTGCAACCGTGCGATGGCGTAGTTTCCTGCAGCGGAGCCCGGCAGTTTGCAGCGACCGCGTTTCTACGGGTGCGGGCGGACTACGGCATCCGGCACAGGCACAAATTTGCCTACAGCATATCTGTGAGTGTTTCAGCATTATTCCTTAATAGGCGTCGCTAAATTTAATGCTTAAAGGGTCCCTGAAACAGTTCGGATAAATTTTGTAGACGCGTAGGGTACATCTATAGTAAAACATTCACGTCACAAAATAATTGAAGCGTCTCATATTAAAAGATCTACGGACGATCACAAGTTACCCTCCTCCCTAGCCATGCATTTCCTCCTCAACTCGTTCGTCGAGTGTTCCGGGCTGAGCTCCATGGAGGAAGAAAAATATAGGAGGGAGCATTATGTCACGCAGCCAGCCTTGCCAAGCGAACGCTTCGTGTAGCCAGCAGTGGTGGCTCAATACGTGACCTTTTGCGTCGAGATCACGGAGAATCGAGATTTGCTGAGACGTTTATTTACCCGTAGCTTTTATTCGGTGCTGGCTCGGCCGGCAGCTGCTCACATGCAGGATGGAAAAAGAGTTTACCTTGTTTAGTCTTTTCTTCCTTGGTTTTGTTTTTGGTTATTTCAAGAGTTTCAAATGGTTACGAATGGGTATTGAAAAAAAAATCAACCGGGAGTACTGAAACCTACCGCGCGCTATGACGTATCCTCGGTGCTCGACGTTTTCACCACGTGCCGGGCCACCACAGTAGGAGACAATCGCGTTGCGATAGGCCACCTCCTATATTTTCCTTCCGCCATGCTACTCTCCGCCTTCGCTGGCTCAACGTCATGTTGTGACGTACGTTGTCGTCTACTTCCGGTTGTCTTGGAGGTTGTCTTGGAGGTCTACTTCCGGTTGTCTCCACTAGCCGTCCGGCCGTCGATCCCCACCGAGAGCGATCAAGCAGCGTGCGTTGCGAGCGTTCTGTCGCCGCTCCGAGCGTGTCCCGTATTCCGGTAAGCACAGGGGAGCTGGGTGTTTTGACGGATAGCCAGAGGCGTAAAATAAAGCCCCTCCATACCGCTGTGATGGAGGAGCTTCGTAGACGTACGTGAGCGGCCTGATCGGCATGCACGGTCCAGTCATCTGGCGGCGCAGAGCTTTAACAGCCAAATACAGAGCTAATATTCCTGCAACCAAGTGTGAAACATTTTAAACATATAAAAAGACAACCTGTTCAAGACGACATGATCCGAATCGCACCTTATTTTTCGCAAACTTGGGAGGGATGCCCGACAAAAATTTACAGTAGGAAGTTAGACTAGGTCTGCGCTACCGCTTATACGGCATGCTTGCGACTGTAATAGGAGGCAGGAATAAGAAAAATACAGAATTACACTAAATATACGAATTAAATGTATAAACATAAGTGGAATATAGCGTATTAGGTGGTATTTATTTCTATGCGTTCAAGTCCTAGAAATTAAATGTGAGCCCACATGTAAACATTCAGTAGTAAAAAAAATGACAATAAAATAGAAGCAAAAAGCTAAATACCCCTAATACGAAAAAAAAGAAAACTCGTCATATTATAATCAAAGAGTGCATCGCTTAGATCATAATAAAAGAACAAACACATGAACAATGACAATTAATGAAGCAATGAATAGAATTTGCAATGGTAGCGACTGTTAATGAAACGTCATTCTGAAAAAAAATTTATACGCTCAAGCTGCTGTCACATAGCGTTTACTCTTTTCGACTCCATAGATGTTATGGGGGAAGGCACGAGTTTTACAGAGTTCGGCATCTCCACGAGCTCTGGTGACGCCCTCAGATGAATGAGAAATTGGTATGAAGACAAAGTTCAACCAGAAGGCACGTCAAAGGAGCACTGGATTGTATTTCCGACTTGTATTTCTTTTTTTGCGTTCAATTAAGGTGCAAATAGCAATCAAAACCCAATGGTTGGGTTCCGTATACCGTATTCGTCCTGGTGAGAGAATAGCTGCCGCAAATGAGTCGCATTTTCTTCAGCCGAAGTGCTAGTGACCAGCATGTCGTCGACGTACGCATAGCAGAAATCCAAACCTGGGGTCACCTCATCAATAAGCCGCTGGAAAGTCTGCCATGCATTACGCAGTCCAAATGGCATTCTGGTGTACTCAAATAAACCGAAGGGTGTCGTGACTGCTGTCTTGGGAATATCAGCCTCTTGCACCGGCAGTTGGTGATAAGCCTTGATGAGGTCAATTTTGAAGAACACAGTCGCTCCGTGCAGAGTTCTGACAAAGTCATGTAAATGGGGGACTGTATAGCGATCCGGCTACGTTATCTTGTTGAGGGAACGGCAGTCGCCGCATGGGCCCCAGTCACCTGGAGTAAGCGTTGGGACCAAGTGGAGCGGGGATGACCATGGACTTGAGGATGGGCGCACAATACCGAGTTCAAGTATATGCTCAAATTCTCGTCGAGCACTTTTCAGCCTCTCAGGTGGCAGGCGGCTAAGACGGGTGTGCACTGGAGTTCCCAACGTCACGATATAGTGTATAATGCTGTGCGCGACAGTAGCGTTACAGCCGTGGTGTTCACAGTAGCTGTGACGCAGGGAGAGTCTTTCAACATGTCCGTGAATTTGGGGTGAACATTCGGTCCTTCCGGTCGAAGGAGGCTTGACGTCATCATCTCCGTGCCGGATGTGATGCCGTGAATACTCAAGTGCGTTGTTGCATCTCATAGCCATCAGTTCTGCATGTCTACAAGAAGTGCGAAGTGGCAAAGAAAATCTGCTCCGATGATCCCGTGCTTCACGTCTGCAACATTGATATCCAAGGAAAGGTTCGGCGCAGCCCAAAGTACATCGTTAGAGATCACTGCCAATACGTCGCGATTCGCGTGGCATTTACAGCTTGCAAAATGTATATGGGATGGCATTGGTGATCCGCACGCCTCGCCGGAATCGCACTTATCTCGGTACCTGTGTTGACCAGGAAGCGGGCTTTTTACACTTAATTCGCGACATAAAATAAGCGGCATTCGGATTGACCGGATACTTGAGACAAAAACATCCGTGCAGTTGGCAGGTTATCGCTTTTAGACGGTGTTTGCTGATCTGTTTAAAAATGAACCTTTTTTGGATGCGTAATTTTGATATGTGGTTGATGATGAGCTTTCTTGACGCAGCTGGTAGCAGATGAGAAGTGGCGAGCGGTGCACCTGCCGCTTTCAGTGTGCGGCCGGCATGTTTCCCTGGTAGGGCGCACTGGCACCACGCACTTGCTTGCATTTTCTCCTAAGCTGCGATGATAACAGCAGATGCGTGCAGTGTCAGGCGAAGGAGATGGCGCGCGGTTGCGTTAGATGGAGTGCGGGTGTCTCGCTCGTTGGTTCTTCAATGCTTCAAGAGTGCGCGCAAGCCGCTGGACTTCCTGCTTAAGAGACTTCAATTCCGCAATGAATCGGGAGAAACTTCACTCACCTTTGCGGTTCGGTGAAAAGCAGAAATCTCCGGTGCCATGACCTCCAGCAGTCGGTCTGCAAGAGTGTTGAGGTCATCAAGCAGCAAGTCCCCTGCCGCTGCCAGGCCTTGCGCTGTTAGGAGCTGTTGCAGGCGCTTCTGCTTGGAGAGGGTGGTGCGGCGGACGAGCTCGCGTTTCAGCACGTCGTATGGCAGCTCGGATGGAGGGGCCAGGATAATGTCGCGTAGCTAGGCTTCTTCGCTTGTGTTAAAGCCGCAATAACGTGATGAAACTGTTTCTTGGGACACGATTCTCCTTGTTGAAAATTTGGCTTCAACTTACGCGAACCAAATAGCAGGGTCGGCAGGCCAGAAACACGGGAACTTTAAAGCGACGTAGGCGACGGCAGGATAATGCTGGGATTCGTGGGGTCTCTCCGTCAGGGTAGCGTCGGTGGTCCTCATTCCACTTACCGTTGCTGTTTTTGTGAGGGGCTGGCTAGCTGGCCAGGACTTTTGAAGACTGTAGTGCTTTCTTTCGAAACTCCAGGTCACCAATTATGTGAAGGATAATTGTGTGGTCACATTTAACTGTTTAACTATTTATTATAATAGGTATACATGACTGCGTGGTAGAAGTCCCGCGAGCGCGTCTGTCACCTCGGAAGTGTCTGGTCTGCTCTCCGCGTCCGCGCGTAACATGATCCAATGCATGTTTATTTTACCCGCGCCCTCCTGCGGCATACCGCAGCCGCTTACGGTTGCCAGAAGTTGAAGCTGAAACCAACACTTGCTAAACCGAATCTGTGTGCTCCCACATATCTGTTAGACATTACCTAGCCCTAGGTGACGCCGTCAAAATGCGTGATGTTACAGCAAGCCGGTGCCTGCCATGATGGTAAGAGTGACTATATTGGTATTGGAGAGAAGGTAATGTAGTATTACAGCTCAACTCCATTTTTTTTCGTCTCCCTTAAATAGCTCAGGGCATGACCTCCAAATGATCTATCTTTTCTGACGTCAGAATGGCTGCCGAAGCGCTGGCTATACAAACACTGCACTTGTCTCACTCCCTTGTCGTAGGCTCGAGTGGACACCTTTTTGGCTAAGGAGGTCACCTGGGGCTCTGCAAGCCACACGATATCGCCGGAATTCAGCGCCCATTCATGGAACAAGTCAAAGGTGTACCTGGGGCTTACAGACGTCTGCCGTGCTAAGAAAGTGCACAAGAGCAAGGACGACGAGTGCACATTAGCAGTACTGGACAACGCAGACGATGCTGACGGTGTCACGTGGCACAGAGTATGTTACTTGGTACCCCGTACTTTCACTGTTGCATCGTAGCCAGCCAGTGCACAAGGACACACATGGACTGAAAGGTGAAATGATATATACGAACGATGGGCATCGTCCCTGTTCATTTTTTCGGCATTCGAGTCGTTATGCACTGGCTGGTCTATGATGCAACTGAAAGGATTAGAAATCGTATGCTATATCGTATGTATCCCCCATTGTGCGAACCACAAATCCATTAGTCATCCTTCACTTGTTGTTTTCGGGGCAGGCGCCACACTCAAGGTATTGAACGAACGAGATAATATGCGTGGCTTATCACACGCTGATTATGAAAACTTGTAATACACTGCGGGTTGTGTTGCATGCAAGAGCATGTTTGATTTCGCGAATTATGTAACAATTTAAAGTAAGCAAGAAAGCGTCTGAAATTAACTTGCATGCATATGGCACACCACCAAGAGGAACACAGACAACTACACGTTTATTTCTGATGATGACCAACTATACGTACGCCACGTCGTTTAAAAAAATACTGACGCCATGTGTTTCCAAAAATGTTCAACTTAGAGCAATCATTTTGTTCTTCATAATCTATTGATTGAAGGAGGGCAAGGAAGGAGTTAACGGTGGAGTGATGAATGTACTCAAAGCTCCATACAAAGCTACAAACATGCATGAACAAGGGTTACGAAAAGTAATTTGAATTTTGAATGTACCGCATCTAAAATTGCCTTCAGTTTGAACAGCTTTTCGGTAGATCTCTATTAAGCTCTATCGCACATAAGTGTAATAACGCTTACAGGGTGAGTTGCAATTTTTCGGCATACACTGGTTATTCGTCGTGTTCCTAGGTGTCATTGTCATAATTCTTTTTTTTCTGCAAATGGGAAGCTTGATTTTACATTTTAGTTTTTTTTCTAATAGTAATAATTTCATTACTTAAGTGCACATCATATATACATATTAAGCTCGCATAAACAATACTGATAATTTGCGAAGTGCTGAGTAGACGGCAGAAAGTACGAATACGCGCAGACAACGGGTTAAGAATACATTGCAAAAAGTATTGGTTACAGTGACATTGAATAAACGTACACACGTATGCAGAAGGTCTATTAACGGAAAAGAAAGAAATGCAAGGGCAACAACGCCGGCTGTACAATGTAGCGACAACAGTTTTCAGAAGAGTGGCGTTCAAAGATGTTTGAAGCTTTGTTGTCTCTTGGCAACGGGCGTATCGTCGGAAGGAAATCTTCGAAAACTCATTCTATATTTTATGTGCTAGTTTCTCAAGAGCGTATATTCGAGCACAACTGGCAACTCTAACGTCTGGTCAATAACAGTTGCTACGCCACACGATCGTCTGCTGGCGGGGTTTCCAATCATCGGTAGCAAGAGAAAAGTTTACTAATTTGCGAAAGCTAAGAGCACAATTATGGCCGGTTTCAAAAAAATAAGAAGCCATGGGGTTTTACGTGCCAAAACCACAATCTGATTAAGGGGCACGCCGTAGTGGAGGGCTCCTGAATAATTTGGACCACCTGGCATTCTTTAAAGTGCACTTAAATCTAAGTAAACGGGTGTTTTCGCATTTCGCCCCCTTCTAAATACAGCCACCGTGGCCGGGATTTCATCCCGCGAACTCGCGCTTAACAGCCCAATGCCATAGCCACTACGCAACCACGGCGGGTTATGGCCGGTTTTACGAAGGGCGTATATAACTTAGTCCGAAGTATGCAAGACTTTTTTTTGCCGTACAAGCAGCAAGTCATCTTGTTTGGGGTACTGTGACTGAATTTATGAGCAAACACTTTTTCAACGGTATACGACAGTTATCAACAGAAATATTAATACAGCCACGTTGTAGCGACGGTGACCAAAACAGTATAGCAAACTATGAATCATGAAACTGACATTTCATTGGGGGAACCTGTGCCCGCAAAAGTATCCGACACTTGAAGCGCAACGATTGCGGCGAGAACCATCGGCAATGGTTGAAATCTGATCTGCGGGTCAACCGCGTCGGCTTTTGTAGTGCATGACTCGTTGAAGATTGCAGCGTAATCGCTAGTGCCTGCGCGCCTTCCAGAAAGCACTACACAATTCGCTTCACACTTACAATCAGATTACACGATGCTCGGTAACAACAGACGCCACAGATAGAATCAACGATACCCTGCGAGTAAGTTGCAAATCATGCAGGAGCATCTTGCGCTGAGCGATGGGTTTAAGTTGTTAGTTCCCGAGAAAAGGATAAGTAAGTACACGTGTCTATACTCTAGACGCTATCTCTAACCTAAAATGCAGAGCTAAGAAGTAGATAGCTTTAAGTTGTTAGTTCCCGAGAAAAGGATAAATAAGTACACATGTCTATGCTCTAGACGCTATCTTTAACCCAAAACGCAGAGATAAGAAGCCAAAAACACACGGTTGCGAAGACTTGGAGATGCCTCGAGCTAGGACCAATTAAACTGACCAAATGTCGCTGTTCAGATTACCGTCTTCTCTAAGCAAAATCGACATTGTCTAACATTCGTTTAGAGCGCAGCTCTTGGGCGCCCGTTTCTGACGCGAGCGTCGGCGTCAGCGAGCAAACGAGCACGGCGAAAGATGAAAGTGAACGCGGAGGGCAGCGAGAATGAAAAACGCGAGGACGAAAGCGGAGGAGGAGAGTGCAGCGGAACCATCAGGTGGTAAGCGGAGGAAGAGGGTATAGCGATAGGGTGAGAAGAAAAGCATAGTGCGGCGACAATGGCTACGAGATAGCGCCAGAGCAGCGCGCGTCGTCTGGGCGGCGCTATGGTGGCAGCTGCTGCGAATCGCGCCCATGCGTCACCGACGCGCTGAGTCTCGTGATCTCGAGAACGCCAGAGTCAGACAGATCGCGAGAGTCAGACACGTCACATTCCGCTCCGTCTGCAACGTGCCGGACGAGACAGATAATATGCGTCGGCCAACACACCGATATCGTTGGTGAGTTTTAACGCGACAGCGTTAAGGGCCTCGTGTCGCAATAAATTCGGCGTAGGTGTCGACGTCGAAGCCGGCGTAAGCATCGGCGCCCGTGGCGGAGAAATTCACCCCGAACCAGCTCCGACCACATAAGCCCTCCGCGTGACGCAAGGTGTTATTGAACAAAAATTGAATTTCTCATGTAAAATCCGTCAGAAAAATCGTAAAATACGACTTTACACAACCTACAGAAATGATAGCGTCGGACTGTAATTTGAATGTACGAGAAAACATAATTCTGTTACGAGGAAACTGAATCACAAACCCCTTTTCTACCATTACGATTACGACCAGAACAACAGTGGCGCGCTCGGATAGGTTACTTGGGAAAACCCCATCCAGATGGCGCTCGCCTCCTCGGCAGCGTAAAACTTTAGCGGCATGCAGAGACGAAGGTAGAGAAAAAATAAAGCTGCAGTTGCCTGGACGCCTGACAAGCATTCAAGGATCCTTGAATGCTATCGCGTTCCACTCTTAAAGGCGAAGCTTAAACGTCCTCCAGGTTTTTTTTCTTTGTTTCTTTTCTTTGTTTTTGCTTTCTGTGTATTTGCTGAATGTGCATGTCGCATATATCTTGCGTGACGCATTTGATTTCATTTGTGTAAAAAGTGCAGTCCTTATAGCATTGTTACTTCTATTTCTTTCTGTTCGAATTGTATAACTACATATGTACAACCTATTTATGCTGTATATGCATTCTGTTTCATTTTGTTCATTGTATATATACATATATATATATATATATATATATATATATATATATATATATATATATATATTTTTTAGACGACGCACGGGACGAAGGCGGAGCTCTTCTATTGTCACACAGCGCGAGACAGCCCACGAACACCAACCCGACAAAATGATGATGATTATGAGGATGGGTATATACACATGAAGACGATTATGAACTGCACAGTTAGCGCTCACACTAACTTCCCCCCCTCACGAAAGCGGCCGGTAAGGCAGCGAGTCAGAAACGGTCGGAACGCCGAAGATACGGCTTCAGGCGAGAGACTTTAACAATTTCAGTGCTGCGGCAACGGCGGTCAGTAACCGAGGTGACAGTTAGCGCTCACAATAGATATGCAGTATGTTGGTTACTCATCTTCTTATCGGAACTACTATGAAGCTACTGAATATTTAACAATTCATCCTATGCTCTGCAACTGCCTGTTAAACGTGGCCGCGAACCTTGTCAAGCCATAAAAAGAATTTTTCTTCACGGCCATTCAAAATTCTGGTGCTGAAATAAAGTGAATTAAATTGAACTGAACGTTCTGAGAATGACAAGCCTATAATATATTGTCGCGTGGGGTTCTTCAGGCGACTGGGCCGGTATTTTGTAGCGATGCCTTTAAAGTAATAATGCCTTTTCGCGCTTATCGCGCTTTGTCAGTGGTCAGAGCGACGGTCCACTCATGATATCAACGTTGATAACGCGAGCGGACCGTCGCTCTGACCACTGACAAAGCGCGATAAGCGCGAAAAGGCATTATTACTTTAAAGGCATTGCTACAAAATATCGGCCCTGGTCAGTGTGAGAGATATCAATTTTTACACAGTTGCAACAGGAAGTCCAAAAATCGAACATATTTCGCAAATAGATTGCTCATACAGAAGCTGTTGGCCTTCCTACGTACGAGCCTTTAGAAAAAGCAAAAAAAAATTAATTACCTCACGCACAACATTTTAATTCTATCAGTCTTCACTTGTATTTACACGCTTGGCAGATTTGGCACTGGTTTCATCTGAGATGATCTCGCATTCATTGAGCAGAAAACCAGCGCTATTTTCCGGCAAGTGAATGGGAGAAACAATTCATGAAACGCGAGGATTATCTGGAGCAATGAAAATTTGCGAATTTGAAGACTTAATGTGCGCTCAGTTGATAAAGGAGATTGGCTAAATTGATATCTTTTGCAGATGCGTTTGTTATTGCTTCTCTTTTTTTAAATGCCCTTAGGCCTGTAGGACGCTACAGAAGGGCGTGGGTCACAAACCACTGAGTAGTTCACATTTATTTATTTATTTTATTCCTTTATTTATTTACTAAATATCTATTCATTATGAAACGCACTTCTATCACTATGATACATCAGGAAACAGCATACTCTTCGATCGCATTATTAAGTTCGGTCGAGTATGTAATACAGACGATAAAGCGGCACATGAAGTTCCAGGCATTGCCCGATTCCGGGATAAAACTCGGAAATTGCTTGTTTGTATGGCAGCGAGGAACGAACACTTCATGAGGATGGTCGATAGGAGATGATAAGGTGAAAGTTCGGAGAGTAACATTTAATTGTTACTTTTATACGTGGCGAAAACGATGGGAACCTTAGCGCTGCTTGTATAGGTGATACGCTGGTAATACAGCAGACGTATTTGATAATATGAAACGTGTGCTGCGTTCTTCTCAGCTTTGCATATTGTAGTTGACGATTAACAACTGCACTTGAATGAAGTAGTTCAAGAAAAGAAGGGCCCACTGAAAACGTACGGTGTAGGTACCCATGCGGGACGCTGATTATACGTGCAATATTCTGCATGATTTGTCAACAAAATGTTCCAAATGCCGTTCTAATTATTATGTATCATTAGCGTAAACGTTTTACACAATCTATTCAGGTTACATGTAAATTCCGTATAATTTCTGCAAGCACTGTACGAAAAATGTGAAATCATTGGAGTGCATACAGGATGTTTCCGTCGGGAACGAGATAATAAAATGCAATTGGCTTTCGTACGACTGCGCAGTTGGCTACCTACACGTCGCCCAACCAAATGCGTCTGCGCATGCAGCGGGCTTTCGACGACGCAATGGGAGACACTGCCGTGGCCCTGTTCGATTCCCAACTGGATGACATCAGCGGGGAATGTGAGGCCGTAGAAGGACTGCCCAGCCCTTCACCCCTGGTGGTTGCCATGGCAACGACAGGCCCTCAAGTTAAGGGAATCCCGTAGGCGGACCCTCAAATCGTTTGGCTGAGTTGGTTTTCGAGCCAGCGATTTTCCTGTGAACTGACCTGCGGTGTTCTGTTTTGCTCAAGTGTGCTTCAAAGAAATGCGAACACTGCGATCGGAACTCGGAGTTAGGGTCCACCGATACTTCTTATTTATATGTGATTTTTCAGTTTTATAAGTTATTCTATGTAAATGACAACTCTATCCTTGGAATTTGTGAAGTCTGCTACATAGAGAAGGTGTGATGAAAGTGTTTTATTACGAATAATAAATCTGTGGAATTGCTATCTCAATATATGTCAACAAATGTGAAGAATGTGTAAGTCATTGTATTATAATCCCTGTGCCTCTATTTCTTTCAGGCAGAGTGTTGTACAAGCATGTGCTTGTTGCTACTGCATTAATATAAAGTCTTCTCTTTCGAGATATCGAAAGAAGATGTCGAAAGGTGCGAAAGAAGCCCGCGAATACACGCAATATTGCCACGTAACTGGCCGCTCGAGACACTTTACGTGTATTCGCGGGCTGCTTTCACGCTCGGTAGTAGCAGTAAACACTTTATTTAGGTCCTGAGAAGCTGGGCAGGGGGGCCTGCTAGCCGTTGGCTAGTCCCATGTCGGAACAGAGAGGCCGTGCCTCTCCGCTCGTTCACGGCCCCTCTGGACAGCCAGGAGTTGGACGTCTTGTCTGGGATCTGTGGTGGCCTTCGTCCAGTCTTCTTCTTGGTTAAAATCCGGTAACACAGGGCACTGCCAGAGCATGTGATTTAATGAGCAAAATTCAGTGCCACAATCTGGGCAGAATGGATCGATGTCGGGGTGAAGTTTGTTCAGGAAGCCCCTAGAGGGGTAGGACCCCGTCTGGAGCATGCGGAGCGTGCTAGATTGTGATCTGTTGAGCTTATTATGGGGGGAGGGAAAACTCTGCCTATCCCCTCTAATGTGATGTGATTTCTTGAAAAGTAAGTAGAGGATCACTGTTGAAGAGCTCTCCCGAACTCACTTGAGACACCATCCCGTCACGGCATATGAAACCTCGCGCACGGTCGTGGGCTATCTCATTGGGGTTCAGGTGACCCGGTAATACGTCTGATCCCATGTGTGCACGCTTGGTAAAACACTTTTATGTAGCACGTATTGAGCAACAGAAACCCGTACCGAGAGTTTTTCATGTTGCTCTAAAATTTTCTCATTGACACATTGATAATTAGGGCAGTACCTCTCGAGTTAGATAATTAATTACAATTACTTAATTAAATCTCAGTACCAAAAAAATTACTGGCGGCTACTCCACTGTACTGGAAACACTACGCACTAGGTTTGCTTCGCGTAACGCCGTTGCTCTTTTTTTAAATTGTGTTGTGCGATAGCTGGGACACCCTGTATACAGCCCATTAACACTATTCACAATGCCAAACGTACCGTAATAAATAGCGTCATTTTGCTGCCTTGCAGTAGCGTTCACATTTTGTTACACAACGTACTACTCGTCAAGCTAGGACGCTCTTGAATTGCTGCTTCTATACGGTATTGACTACCGCACTGCATCGTGTCAAGGTTTCATGCCAATAAGTCGGTGAATTACCAACTTAGTTGTTACCGCAACGTAAATATGACGGCAGATAAATCCGAGCAACTTCTAGCCACCTCAACGATCCACGATTTCATTTATGGCCGGTTTCGCTTGTATGTTAGTGCGTATGTTTGTCATTGTATCCATATATTACCAGTCGGTTCTTGGCCTATCTTCCGCAGTGGGTTGACGGCATTGTTCAAGGAATCATCTTCGTCATCTTCATAATCATCATCATAATCGGCATCCGCCTGAATCTCGGGCAAACTACAATGGGGTGTGTGAGCCAGGACACGAAAGATAATAACAACATCTGAGCGATGACTCTCTCGTCAGCACTTCGTGACTTCCCTAAGAACCTATATGCAAGAGAGCGTATGCTCGGCCTTGTTGGTACCGCATTGATAAGACTGCGAACACGACAAAAAACATTGTGGACGCAGAGACGGGGTGGACACCACAGCGTTCTACATCCAGCTCTTTTATTTTGAAAATGTTCTGCATTTATAAGCATACAGACCGTATGTCAAAATATTATATTTTTTATATTGCGCCTTTTCCAACTGATTTTCGAACAAAACTGTTGGAAGTAGAGCACTGTGCTTCCGAGTTTTGTTTATCGCACTTTTTCTTTTACTTCATCTGCATGCCATACTTAATGTTTGTGTGAGATAAAAAGACTTCAATGTAATTTTTTTGTTGCTCTTCTCTAGCAATAGTGTAACAAAACGTTTTTCCCTTACCGTATTTCTTAATATTCACAAATAAATAGCCTTAGTATTCGGGTTCCTACCTCATGTGTGTTTATCGGTCCATTTAATACTACCATGTCTATATTATTTTTAAAAAAATAAGTTTTATCTTTCTCCCCCACTACCGTACATTCTCTGCTTATTCCTTTGTAGTGGGTTCTGCCATTTCACCTCGAAACAACCAATCAACCCTAGCGACGTATCAAAGGCCTCGGCGTCCTACAACCGTTTTGTTCAACTGCGAGTCGGCCTAGTTGGAACAGTTTTGTTTGTCACCGTCGCGACATCGGCAGTACGCAGCATTTTTTCATCCAGTATCGTTCGTGTGTGGGCAAGCCGTTACAGATCACCGTTTATCTTACCAATAAGGTAATCCTACAGCCTCGATCACTATTTATCGGTAATGGGTAGAAATTTTAGGCTTCTTCAGTTTCTACAAAACGCTGCCGTACAGTGCATACGATTTGTCCGCCCTGTTTTTTGCATGTATGTTTTGAAAAGACCACTGGCTCTTCTCAGTCACCGAAGTGTATGTGCTTTACGGCGCTGAAATAGTTTTCTTACATTGTATATATATATATATATATATATATATATATATATATATTTCTGCGCGAATGTCCTTGGCAATTTGTATCGTTCTTTTTGGGCAGCGCGGCTTCGTAGTCACTTTTCTGTTGACACACGAGAATGGGCTCATGATATCGGGTAGCGAAAAACCTTGAACGTTGTCATTATTTCCAGAAAGACGGGTCCATCGTGCGAGTTTCTAGGCACGCACATACAGGGCGTACACACATAGCGGGTCGAGTCCAGTTGTCGGGCTGAGAGTTGCCTGTCGCACTCATGTAAACGCTGTCAGTTGTGCTGAGCGAGCGTCAACTCGGCTCTACCTGGTAGGTTTAGCCAACCTGACCCATATGAGGCGCGCATGTAAACGTCGGCGGGTCGGGTCAGTAGTTTGTAACCAGCGGCCATTAACCAGACACGTTGTCTTATCTCCGGCCAAGACGCAGTCTGTCTCAACCATATCGACCCGTCGCGTACGAGTTCATGTCAGGAGTTTCGAGTCGGGCTCGACTTCTTATTCGTCCGCTCCTGTCGTGTGCCTGTAAACTGTGATCATAGATTTTCGCGACAAGTTGTGCAATTTGCTTGGTCTCCGTGAGCGCTTCAAGACCCGTATTTTGTTACGTTCGTTTTGATTTCCTTTTTTTCGGTTCTCGTCACGCGACGCACGGAGTGGCCAATCCCAGCGATCATGACTCAAGTCTGGGCCAATGGCGACGGGTGAAGAACACACATAGTAAAACATAACATTGAAAATTACGGCCCCTGGCAGATTTAGCGATAAAATCGGGCAGACGCAGGCGCTGTCATTTGACTCGGCGACCGCCGACCATACGTGTTGCCATAGCCTCCGTCGGGCAGTTTATTTGCTTAGAAGAAATAGGTTCACCAAACTCTGTGCTGTTTCTTCTGACTCTATTTTCTCGCATTATCGCTTTACAGATGCTTTTTAATAATAGCATATTAGCATCGGCCAACTGACTCTTTTTCTCCCAACGCGCGTGCTTTGAAGGTAAGGTTCGGAATTCGGTGAACAGGTATATATACTGACACACTTCGCTATAAAAGGATTAGTGCCGCTGGCACCAATTTGTTTCTATAAGTGCGCTTTTGTGGAGGCGGCTCGCGTTCTTTCTATAGCGCTATCACGTATTCACATCTATGTGTTATAGATTTGACGTCGATTATAGCGTTTACCTATGAGCGCTATTTCTATGTGTGGTTGTTCCCACCATGTCGTACTACTGCATGCAGCTTGCTAGAAAACATGCACCATGCGGTGCTTGAGGCAGCGCTGAGAGGGGGAGAAAGACGAAACAAATTTATTAGGGCCAAAAGAACTATAGGGGCACCAGTCTGGGCCTCTTTTGTCGGCTCAAGACAGGGATCGGCGTTGTAAAGATAGCATCTACACCAAGAAGATCAATCGCGGGAAGCACTTACATAAATGGAGTTTTGTGAATACACACCCATTTATCATGGCTGTGAGTGTCGGAATTTATATCGATTTGTGCGTTATAGCTGTATAGTTGACCTGGTTCAGCCGACAATAGCATTGTACAGAGACGTGAGAAAGTAAAGAATAGCACTAATAACTAACAAGTTAATTTTACTGAAGAAATGCAAGAAACGATATAGCGATGCAGAAAATATCAAAACTACAAAAAATTGCAGTAATCGCTACAGAATTTCCTGCGTCTCTTCAATAAAATTCAGTTGTTAGTCAGCAGTGTTATCGTTTACTTTCTGTCGTCCCTGTGTAACTTTATAGTAGCCAGATCAGTCAATATGCACTAGAGAATGCAGCAAAACAAAGTCTTAGAATTGGTCCTCCCATATCCAATCATGGACACTAGAGAAATCTGGTTTGAAAGTTGAATTGACAGGATAGAAATTGTTTACTGACAAAACGCCGACTTCCAGTTTAATATGAAGATTTCGGTACTCTGTTAACCTGATTGCCGGTAGAATAAGCCACAAAAAGTTATTCGTTATTACTGCGTTCATTTCTATATTCCGTAAAATTACAGTGTCGTGACAACTCACTTGTAATGCCCAATATGACAATACAATTGTGCTCCAAGGACACACATTTGCTACTTTTGCTAAGTCTCACGTTGCACACTTACATTGTTGAAGTCTCTGCAATGTTTCGTGGGCATATAAATGTATTGCTCTGGAGATGCGACGCATTTTTATTTTGTAAAATGAAAGCGTCAGGTCTTTTCTAATAGGCGTACCCTCTGCAACACTTGTTACTAAAGAAAATGTATATTTTCGCTACTACCTTTCCTACACGCTACAATAACTATATTTCCACGGCATCAAGCACTACATTTACTGTTACTGGGGTGAATTTTTCTAATGTATTGCGCCATTGCTTTTGAGGTAACTAGAACATCAGTACGACGAATTTTCACTTCGCTACATTTTCTCGGTTTTGTGTTCTTTTTTTATGAGTTCTCCATTTTTATTCTTTCTTTTTTCCCAGGAAAGTTCGTTCTCCTCTAAGTATTATGTACATCAGGTAAGCCGGATGTCTACTTGGTTGTATACATTGCACTTCTCGTGTTTTGCGTAGTGCACGTAATTCTACCTTACAAACCATTTTCCTCATTAATAACTTTTACCACGTAGAGTCCATTATAACGATCTGGCGAGGAAGACGCGCAAGATACATGAACTCGAATAAGCAGCTTAAAGAAAACGCACGCAGGTGCTTCTATTTTTTTGCCTTCGCAGATTTCTTAGCGTAATCGAAATAACACGGTCATTTTAGCACTTCGGTTTCTATGATAGGAATTTAGCCTGGACACATGTGTATAAAATACATTATCAATGAAAATATGGCGCCACACCTAGCAAAAGCCTTTCACGAAGCTAATAGCCTTTTTTGGAGTTGTACATTTTATGATAAAATATTTTTTAAAGAAAATAGGTGGTTATTTCGTTTGGGCAGCATGGTAGCATTGAATCAGACGCTCATGAATGATTAAAATGTTCAACTTCTGGAACAATCCAATTTCTACATACAAATTTTCTAGAAACTGAGACGATACCGCTCAAGTTGAACAATTAAAATGTCGAACTTCTGGAGCAGTCAGACTTCTCCATCAGAAATTGCCACTGAGACTGCTCAACTAGTAACACAAAGAGCACGTTTGTTGTCACTACTGACTGCCTAATCAATTTCATTTCAATCGCAGAAGCCCCTATCGGCCGCCATCGTTGATCTCGCTTAGGTAAGTCTCGAGTAATCTTATTTCCGCCATGAAATGACAATCACTATGCTTATAAAGGCCCTACTTCGTGGAACTGGCAGTCGGGAACTGACTAGAACACTGGAACTGGTGGTCATGTTTTCCATCGATAATTTTAGGGGACAGGTTGAGTTTGGCGTGGAGTGGTGTCGTGTGGAACGCCTCATTCGCATGCTCGTTGTTCTGCATGCTGACTTTGCCAATTAGTGACTACTAATAGTGATATAACGGAAAGTTATCAACCCAGAACACGGCCCCTGGTGCCTATATACAACCTTACAATCGAAACACCTTTAACGGCTTGCAGCGGGTCACTATTTTCAGGTGACTTGTTTCTGCGGCCGCTTTGATGAATCAGTCAACAAGCTAACCTTGTTTGCCGGAGTCTATGCATAGGCCAGTCGTCAATTTGTTTACTGTGTGAATTCCAGCGTGTATTTGGTGGATCATTTGCTGGTGTTACTTCGTACATCCCCATGAGCGACAACTTGCAAAACACGCGCTTGACAACAAATATACTACCCGCCGCGGTGGCTCAGTCAACTAAAGCGTTGTGCTGTTGAACACGAGATCGTGGGATCGAATCCCGGCCGCGGCGGCCGCATTTCGATGGCGGCGCAATGCAAAAACACCCGTGTGCTTGCGTTGTAGTGCACGTTAAAGAACCCCAGGTGGTCAAAACTATTCCGAAGCCCTCCACTACGGCGTGCCTCATAATCAGAGCTGGTTTTGGCACGTAAAACCCCAGAAAGAAGAAACAACAAATATTTTTGTATAGGCAGTCAACTTCCCACGCGGCGTAACCGCAAAACAGCCTTCAGGTCTTCTGCAGTCGTTAAATGTTACAATTTGTGTGGCATAAACAACAGTCACATTACGTGGCATGTTGGCATGTGAGTACATTTATTACGGTGCAGGGCCGTTATATATATATATTTATAGCCCCACTGAACACACGAGACTGCTATACTACTCCGATATCAAAAGAAATCGCAAATAAAAGCATCTATTCTGCAATTCTGGGCACTTAGGAACAACTAGAGTATTATCAAAAGTTTTGGTTGGGTCACGCAAACTTCGAAACAAATTGTAGGTACAGATAGTAACATCAGCAGATACCAGCAGATTATCGCTTTGTGATCCTTCCCGTTTAGTTATTGGACAGAGGATGTTTAGTTGTGGACACTATGGACGATTCACTATGTTATTCATGATTGTTCAATGAGGACCGTAGATTTTGCTCTATGACGCTGAGTTGAGAGAAGTGTAGACGTGCTCTGGTAAAAATAGTTTGCCTATACTTGGTCGCGGTGGCGTGCGGATAAGGGCTTCTTTCTATCAGTTCCCTGCAAGAAATATTACATTTACCACTAGCGCCATTGCCCACAGGAAGTAGCTGCATGACAGTTTAGACTGCGTGGGAATTTTTTATGACAAATAGATTCACTTAAACCTTGTCATTGAGATTAAGATTACTTTGTGACAGCACTTTGATCGTAGTGAAACTGCAACAACCTGCAGTGATTATGCACGTGCGAATATATTTATCTTGCCTTCGTGCGTTTACAAAACTCATGGCTAAGCTAGATATTTGCGCCAATTTAGGCACTATTTATTTTACATATGCAAGCACTTCGATTATTAAAACCTCCCTTAACTTCGCCACGTTAGTCAGCAGGCGCATGATATACCGGCTCACTTTCTTCCATAAACTCTGTCACCATTGTAACTACACATTAACCATATTTAACCTCTGCCGCGAATTTTGCAGGTGTCGTCCGGAATCTGTACGTTCCGTGGTGCCTTATATCTGCAAAATAAATGCATAATTGGTCAAAATAACACATGCAATTGTTATAATAGCGCAATTGTACATGATTGGTATCGTTAGAAAAAAAGAACTGGTCATAACAAAGAAATAATATAAAGGGATATTTATAATATTCTAATTGTTGATGATTGGTAGCGTGAGAAATGAAAAAAAAGCGTAGTTTCGCCCGAAAAGAGAAGCATCGATTGCGAAGGCAAACTAGACAGCTATACAAAGTAAGGATAAAGTTCTATCGGCCGTATAAACTTGTAAACGTAGGCACACTAACTAAGTTATCCAGCCTTGTGTCACGCAAGCACAAGCAAACATGAGCGCATCTCACTTTATGACCGCGGAATCTCACTGTCAAAACGCTGGATCGCGTCAGCGCGGCCGCAGTAGCGAGCAAATTAAGCTTTCAGCCGGCGCTCGCATCAACGCGATCTTAGCAGCGAATACACAGGGAGGGGGGACGGTGCCCCCGCTACAGGTGGCTTTTAAGATACAGCCACACGGGCGGGCGCTCACGGCGCAACGACAACGTTAAGGTCGTAACAAAGAAGGAAAACAAAAAAACAAAACAAAAAAGGCTGTCGTGTGGCCAAATAAAACGGTTGTGACGGCGTTTTCGGTGAGTGGATACGTTATGCAAAATAAATTCAAAACTGATCAAGTTAACACATGCTATCGTTATAATAGCCTAATAGTACATTATTTGTAGTGATGGGTAGGCATGAATAAGCTAACTATATAAACAAGTAAGTAAAAACGAAGTAGCAGGCGAGCCAAAGAACGGTTGCGCATTAATAGACAATTCTCAAAATTTGCGTAACATTTTTTAAGAAGATTATGCACTAACTTCTCCCGGAAAAAAAGTAATTAACGGTGTTGACAGGCTTGTTTTCTAGATAGCGTCACTCAGATTTAGTTAACCACTGAATTGACTGTAAATCGGGGAGCGCTTCTATATACAGAGGGCACGAGTCCCTGGTCGCGTAGAAAAGCGTGATTAAAAAGAAACGTATGGTTTCATCGAGCAGAATATGTTCTGCGGTGACTCGAAAAAAAAATAGTGAGCGGTGGTGAAATTCTTGTATTCGAGATGGTACCACATCGCTTTTGTACACAGCAAAATGGGGAGCATGTGGGCGGAGCGCACCTCCAGACGTGCGACATTTCTGGGCCCAGGAACTCTTGATTTTGACGAAAATGGGTGGAACCGTGCTTCAAGACCTTGGAAACAAAAATGAGCTACTGAAGTGAAAAGAAGCAGAACACACTGTCAAATAACTAAGTATTTGCGGCATACAAAATATTTGTTCAAAAAGCATTTTTTTGTTCAAAATAAAATTTAAAAAAACTTCCCAAGCATCGTCGCTCTTGAGTGAATGATTCCCCAATTAAAGGGTTAATCACGTAGTGACCTCCTAAGATTCTCCGTTTTTGAATTTGGTGATTGACTGACTGGCGCAACATTCAGTGCAGAAATACATGCGTTTCTTACAAATGAAAAGTCACTGGAGACCTAAATAATGTCGAAATAGTTAGGTGACTGACAAATATGTACAAAAAATTGGTGGTGAAATTCAAGCTGTTGGGGTACTTTCACGATGATGTGCCTGATACCGTACATTACTGCACACGATGTGCGCATTACTCAATTTATTGCTATGTAATCTCATTTCATCATTTTATTTTGTGGCCTTCTAACGAGTATGTGATTCGTTAATTTCCACAAGGATTGTCATTATTAGTGAATGTTTAATTGCTTCAATTCCTTTGTTTTGATGATGTGTGCCTCCACCCTCCCCAGCCTTTTTGTAATGCTCACGAGGGCCTTCAGGGTAAAAATGATACAATTGCAAGAAAGCGTTATAAATAAAGTGCTAAGAACGTTAGAAGCCACTAGCTAAAATATATTACAAATTCATATAGTACACGTCATAATCATGGTTAGCCAACAATCACAGTTCCAAATTCCTAATTATGGTAGGGAAGTCTATCACTATTTTGTTCTGATTTGCGACGTGATACAAGATGGACCTTGAATGGGTTCCAGGGTATATCCGCTTGAGACACCTAGTACATTATATCGCAAATTCTATGATACCTTTCCTGTAATCGACTGTCCAACAAATACCTAAAATATTTATTCCAGATACAAATTCTTATGCATTCAGAACTTTATGAAAGTGGTTTAATCTAATTCTTGCCGTGAGCTTTCAAGAAAACCGACGCTTATTTGCTCTAGACCACTCTGTCATCACAGGCAACCTAATGCAGCCATGAAGTGCATTTTGAATACTATGATCTGACATCAAAATCCAGACTTTATCATCAAAATTGAAACATACTACACATTAATACATACTCAGCTCTGTATATAAGCAAAGAAATACTGTTTTTATGTTAACAAACACGAGCAGACGGCTACTTTGTCGAGGTGCATGCAGATGCTGCTTTTGGCATCCTACTGTGGATTTAAGCAAATAAGTTTGCTTTTGATGTTTGTAACATTCCAGTCATTATAAGAGCAAACGTTAAAGGTGATTACATACATGAGCCCTTTTCGCTGCTTGAGCAGAGAAGGAAAGTAATTTCATTAGGCATTCATGTCCGGAACCTCCTTCAGTAGCCACTTACAGGGGTCCGGCATGAAATCAATATTTCTCTCTCTCTCTGTCCTCTTATGTAAGTACACTCGTGTAACTTCGCTAGCCAGACAAAGCATGCCGGCTAGCCTGACTATCCTTCCCATACTTTCTGGTGGTACCATGCACCCTGTCAGACACTCCTCCGGGTTTAGATGGTCAGTTTGTTCTAAGTGTTGAAACGACATTTCTGTGCCGCCTGCTAGCTTCCTTCAATTCATTAAAAAAGGGGGCTTCTCTGGCTACCCATTATAAATCATCATGATATGACGAAGACTGCCGTTTCCACCTGACAAACTCCTTTACCTCACTCTCAACAGCTCAATCGACCCCCAAGAATACCGAGGCGTGCGGCGTAAGATTCGCGCGACGACTCGGTCGCAATGGTACTCTGTGCTTGCTTCCTTCGTACTCATCGCTTGCTTCCTCATGGTCATCATTTTGGTTTTTTACTGGAGTGGAAGAATGGTGAGTGTCACGAAACATTTCCAGTGATTTTAACATTCCAAGGTACCTTGTGTCTAATGAAGTATGTTGGCTTTGTTCATTTAGGAAATAAACTCGCAAGCGATTTCGTAATAGATTTCTCGCCGTTGTGAAGTCAGATGTACGAAGAACTGTATAGAAGTGCCTTCATCACATTCTTGTAGTTAGCGTTTAAACATATTTGCCCTAGTTGAACCTAGAACGTTCTCTTTTCACAGACGGCGAAAGTAACGACAAAGTAAATTTTGAGTATTTCGAGGAACATGAAAGTCGGAGATGTAGTAACAGCATGCCAACGTACCACACGATGTTGCGACTGCAACTGAATGTTTCAGCAAATAAAAGTGGTTTTTATTACAACAGGAGGTTACATTGTCTGCGTACGCGGAGATGCTGTTTTCAGAATAAGTGTAGTATTAAACAAAAACGTTTTTTTCACGTGCGTATCATACCAGAAAAGTAATGTAAACCTCCTTGAAAAGAGATTGCGTCTCTGAGCAGCGCTCGGGTGTTTTTTAGGAGGCAATGAAGAAGAAAAGTAGACAGGAGAAGAAACACGACTCTTCAACCAAGTTTGTTTAAAAAAAATACATGTTCTGCCATGACACAAAAAATGTAGACCTTCGGAGCATATGCCTATTTATTACAAATTTGCTACTGACGCCCTAAAAAGTAAGCAAGTGTTATACGTTTATAAAATGCGAAGGCGAAAGCCTGCCAGCTGTGGAAGTAAACGACGATGAACGCGCGAGCAGTGGCACGAGCGCGTTCGTCGTGTCACCACGTGACGTGTGCAATCAAGCCCACACTAGGCACACCTTTAGTAAGCCAGAGCCGTGGAGCAGCCGTGGCTTCAGGGAAGCTGCTCGTCTTGCACCGCGGAGGCTTGGGTTCGATTCCCACCCGGGCCGAAAAGTACCAAATTCTCTTTTCAAAGCCACTAATTTACTTTATTTACAGAAACCTCCCTGAGAAATGCCACGCCAATCCGAGCATTTTTAGACGTGTTTTTAATCCTTGTGGCGTCAGGCCGTTTTATTGCGATAGCAATTATATGGACACTCCAAAGCGGATTTCTGCCGTCGGCGTCACCGTCGCCGTCGCCGTGAGGTTCCAGTATGACGTCAAAGGCGATGAAATGGTCGCCGCGCGCCGTATGCTGTATATGCGAGTGAAAGGGGCGAGGGACGTGCGCTTTTACGGGGAGCGAACTCACGGCGGAGAGCAAACGCGCGTTCTGCTCCATGAAGGGCTGCAGAATTCATGGCAAGGGCACCGCCAACATATATAAATTTAGGTTTTTTTCGCTATAATAATACTGACGTTTGAAACGTTGCCTCTGGGCTGACGTATCGCTCTTGTGCTCAATGTAGAATACCACGTGTAGCGTAGATACACAGCCAATGACCGATATATTGACTTCTCTACATTACAATGCGATAAACGCGGCAACCACACATCTTTCAGCTTCATTTTTAGTAGACTATGCCGGCTGTAATAATTTACGTTTTTGTGCTCTTATACTTCCCCAAAATGAGTTCGTCTTCAAATTTAGGTGTGCACTGCTATCTCTTCAAATAATTTTCAAGGTGTCTCAATACCACTAATGTCTGCACCTGCTGCGGTACCCTCTCGCACCATGTGGCATAGCCAGGCACTGGCACACCGAGCAGGTGCCCCCTCCGAAACGTGTGTGTTTGTACGTGGCCCGCCCAGACCTCCTCCCCCTCCCCATCCCCCATTAAGTGCGTTCCTCGCCTGAAACAAAAAAATTTCTGGCTACGCCGTTGTTCACACTATCGTTGAAAGGACGCTAAAGAGAATTACTCTTCTACAATACCTTTAAAGCAACTTCATCTGTGAGAGAAGGTTTTATACGCCAGAAAAGACGCAACAAGAAAAAGCTGGTCTCCACATCGCAATGAAGTTCACGCATCATTTTATCGTGAATTTTGGCAGCCTATGCTTAGGCCTAGAAATATTTTTTTCTCTGAAGACTGACTTTATTGCCTTCGAAAGCAGCCCAAAACTGCACACAGCTACACCTTTTCAGAACTTCTACTAAGCCACAACGCCCCAAATATGAAAAGATTTTAAAATTCGTCACGTCACACTGACGTACCAGTGCTGGAGTTCTGGAGCGAAATGCAATACATTAAAATGGTACGTTTATTTTCTCCTTTAATGATCGAACCACCTATTACAACAAAACTAACGCCAATTTAGTTTTGCGAGGTCTTCATTCACAGCCGAAACTAATTTAGTGATTCATAATTCTAAGGTTTGGCCCAAGTTACGTGAAACAATATATATATATATATATATATATATATATATATATATATATATATATATATATATATGGGTGATCATTTTTAAGTTTTACGGAATTTTTAGAAATCGCCTGTGGCAGGTAGCATAATTCTTATTGTTGAGTTGGGTTAGTCGATGTGGCAGACATTAGTATCACGAGAAATTGTAACACATGTTCAAATGACTAACAAACATTCACTAAATAACTTCTTAGTTATTTACAACACATTGCAATTCACGAATTGTAGCCGGTGAGCTAGACAAGCGTATCCAGGTAGAATAATTTTCCAGAATACCACTGGGTATGTACCACTTCGTTATTTTGTGTCCTTTTATATATATATATATATATATATATATATATATATATATATATATACATAAATGCGTACATACACAGTGGTACTGAGTACCTGCGTCTCTATTAAAGGGGTTGGGTAATAAAAAACATATACACCGAGCGCTAAAGGAGAACAATGTACTATGTCGAGCGTTCCGGGAGCAACTCCAGCAGAGCAGGACCCCACTCGAGTGGACCCTCATACTATAACGAGTGTGACATCCATTAAACATTTAAATGAGATTCTGGGGTTTCACTTGGCTAAACCAATATACTATGATTATGAGGCATGCCGAAGTGGGCGACTCTGGAATTATTTTGACCATCTGGGGTTCTTTCACGTACGCCCAATACACGCTACACGGATGTTTTTGCATTTCGCCTCCATCGAAATGCGGCCGCCACGACCGGCATGTGGTGCCGCACCACATGCCATGGTTTTAGGCTAAGCAGCCCAAAACCATGGCCACTGAGCAACCACGGCGGGTACCTCGAAACTAAATCTGGTCTAAACCTAATTTAGGATAGCTTTAACGATTTGAACATCTGCATTGTTTTGAACCGCTGTAACACGTTTGTAAATTAAGAAAAACTGTCAGCCCTTCCACAAGGGTGGAGATGGAAGATCAGCGAAGCTGTACTATGGTGGGAATTGGGTATTTCCAATTATGACTATTAAGATGTGATGGTGTAATTGGTTATTTCAACTATTAAAGAATAAGAAATAAATATTATCTGGTGGTTTTGAGTTATTTAATGACCACAGGGACCATGGCCTTATGGTCGCTACGGTACACCGCCATAGTGTGTACGGCAAAGGTTGGCACGTTCTTCATGAACACGTCACCAACGCCGCGCGTTTTCGGTTCAAACGCGGGCAAAAAGCCGCCGCCGTCGACAACAGCTGTGCGCTTTGTTTGTGTGACCGAACACAAACACTGCCAAAAATGCTGGCTACCTGACGAGTGAGAGTCGGCGAGCAGAGAGTCGGCGGAGGAAGCCGGCAGGGCTGCGCGCATTCGCCGCAGTGGGAGAGCGGGCACGCACACGCACATTCTAGGGTGCCTCGATGCCCTCCTCTCACACCATTCCCGTTCCACTGGGAAGTCGCGTTTGCTCTCCGCCGTGCATCCGCTCCCCGTGAAAGCGCGCATCCCTAGCCCTCGCGCGCTTTCACTCGAACATAAGTCGCGTTTGCTCTCCGCCGTGCATCCGCTCCCCGTGAAACCGCGCGTCCCTAGCCCTCGCGCGCTTTCACTCGCACATAAGTCGCGTTTGCTCTCCGCCGTGCGTTCGCTCCCCGCGAAAGCACGCGCCCCTCGCCCTGGCGCGCTTTCACTCGCACATACAGCATACGGCCAATCATAGTTTTTTTTTCTATTGCCGGAAGTGACGATCGAAAGGTGAGCCCTTAACAGCTTCGCTGTAAAATTGTAAACAGCTCTAATAGATATGTTTCCCTAGTACCCAGTTCGCGAGAGAATGCAGGTTTAGCCGTGTTGAACTCCCGGTTACATTTATCCGGTTGCGAATAAAATGGAAAGTTGCACCAGCCTGCTAATATACAGCGCTGCCCAGCTGCAACCAGTTCTTGCTCTGTAGTTAAATGGTAGATTCAGGAGGAAACTTTTTTTTCCGCAATTCCTAAGAAATGCTAATGGTATATATACCATTAGCATGTTTAGCATACCATTAGCATTAGATATAAGAACGTGTACACCCATCGTTTATAATAGGAAAAAAATTCGTATTTTTTTTGTTAGCAACTTAAGTATCAAACATGCGTGACAAGTTTTTCTGGGTTTACAGATTTGCACCGCTGCCACAGCGCGGAGCAAATACTGTATTTCGGCCAGGTAATCACGTTCAGTTCACAATTTCATGACAACACGACGCTATTTCGTTCTAGAACACTGAGTCATTAATCTCTAAAAGACATAGCTTTTCTATCTTAGCACTTAAGCCGCCGGAGCAAGGTATGTTGCGCTGGTCTTGGCTTTATTCTAAGCGATTGCAAACAGAAAAAAAAAATGCTTATGGTAGTAGGCGTGTCCGACATAGTTTCATAATTTCCATTGTTTATAAATGTAGGTTACTGTAAACGAAGCGAGTGCTACTGCCCACCGCGAATGGTGTTTTTATATTGGAGGTCGTCTTATTACCGCGATGTACTTACGTTGCCATTGGTTGGCACTATGGCTTACGTTTGCTCCTTATGGTCCCTCTTTGGTTTTGCAGACGGGGCAGACTAAGCAGTTTCGCTCTATACAATTCAGAGGACCCTTTGGACGTGCGGAGACTGTTGGGCCAAATGTTGAAGTGGTTAGTACATGTGCATTCTTATCTCCAGGAGGTGGCAACTTATTTTGCACGTTGAAGGTGTTGCCTTAATGTCATATCTCGCACCTCAAACAACATTTCATTCAGTGTTCAATCAGTCCGCCGTTGTAAGTGTTGTCGATTCAGTGAACAGAAAACAGTTCTGTCCCCCAAGTTCAACTATTTCGAAAACCATCTTACAGAAAGTAGAATCCTGGAACTCTGTTCCCAGCCTACATCATCATGAGCTGCTTTTAAGGTAGCGTTGTTTTGTTTATAAAGGGGCTACGAACCACTTTTTATCGAAGTGGTGAAAGGCATTTGAACTTAAATATAGGCTATTTCAGAAATACTTTGCCGCAAAAAGTACTCCAATGCGTTCAGCAGAAGCGGAGTTACTGACAATCAAACGCGCCCTTCGCGGTGCTTACGCTCCTTCTCCACTGCCTTGCATTGCGAAGGCTACGGCGGAGCCGGACGTGGCCACAACGTTACGACTACTGAATGTCAGCGTGGCGCGCCTTTCAAATTTGATTTTGGGAGGTAATGTAGATGCTACTATATCCGATTTTGGCGCCTACGACGCGCTCAACGTAAGCCAACGCGGTTGTTCTCAGCGAGCCCCAGTGATCTTAGCCAGTGGACTCGTCGCGGCATCTAGTGGCGCCCGCGGTATCTATACACTACGTAGCAGACCGCAACTATACGTGACAACTGCAGTGCGTATGCGCAGCGTTTGCTTTGTGCTCGACGGGGCTTGTGTGCGTGCTCGAGCTCATATGCTCCGGTTTGGCTGTGCTGCGTTGTGCGGACCGGCTGTGTCCCTCACCAGCTCGACCGACGGATAGTAGCCACATACAAATTGCGCATTTTTGGAGCGCTATCAATAAGTCTGCCAAGGATTCTAACCAGGAGCGCCCAGGAGGGAGCGCGCGCTGGCAAGCGTCCGTGTGGTCTGATCTTATCGCTTGGTTCGAGGCCAGTCGAGCGTTCAAAAGTAGTCGAAATTAGCGAGACCCGACGGCTACGACACCGATAAGCAGGGTGGCAAAACTTCAACTCCTACGCGGGCGGCCGCGGCCGAACGCCAGCATACGATAGTCGGCTTCCTCCGGAAGTACGTAATTATTATCAAAATTCGAAAGCACATTTTCGCTTACTTCAGCCGGTTGCTTTGACTTCGTCAATAAATAGACGCAGTAACAGTAGGAAGAGTCGCACTGATCCAAACACCTTCCTTGATTGACGTCAGCTATTGGCCAATAGCAGTCGCGTATGGCAATCCGCTTTATTACGAAATAAAGCGTCCCGAAAAGAGTGAGGAGCAGGCGTATGTTGAAAATAGAGCGCTTGAGAGAAAGAAAGGCGACTTCGCGCTCCGCTTGCTAGCTCCACGCACGGCGCACGACTGCAAAACTTGGCTGAGATGCTCACCGCAGACCGTGAACTATGTTTTTTCACCAAGCCCGAGTTGTGGTTCAGGACCCTTTCAAACCAACTGGAATGTATGAAATATTGGAATCGCTGTCAAGCCCCTTAAAGGGTGTTTTTTGAAGAGCATATTTTTTTATACTGTTACGTGTGGAAACACAGACAAAAGAAACTATTTACACTGCATTTACACTGCAGCCAGACACGAAGATAGACACTCGCTCGCCAAGAGCCCAGGCACTTCCTCGCCTTCCTCGCGGCGGCTCTTCTATTCAGCATCTGTCGATGATTACGTAATACTACTCCCGGCGGCAGAAGCGCCATTGCGACACTGTTACATAGCTAAGGCGTATGGGGAGTTGTAAGGCTTGAGCATGGCGATGTGGACAATGGCATTGGTTGTCACAGCGGAGGACGTAGCGGGTGTGGCTAGAAGGATTTCATAAATGAAATCGGTCACTTGTCGGAGCACGTGGTAGGGGCCTGGGCAACAACAAAGTGGTTTTTCGCAAAGGTCAACTTTCCGGCAGGGTGACCAAAGCAACACAACGGTGCCGGGTGACAAATGGATATCACGGCGCCAGAGATCATTGCGACGCTTCTGATTCTCTTGAGACGCTTGCAATATCTTCTCTAATCTCCTCACTGCGCTTGGCTTTGCATGCCACAATAGTTTTTGGTATTGGACTTTTTCGCTTATTTGAATGAAAATTGTTAGCTTTGAAAACCGTTGCAAACTATTCGTTGTATAAATTGTGGTTGTTATTATATTCGTATAACTTGTCGAATATCGCGTGATTTCTACGCCCCTTGCTGCCTTTCTGGTATTCTGTTCCACTGGGTGCCTTCTACTACTAGAGTATGTGGCTGTAGATTGTGGCGGAACGTGCCATACTAATTCTGACCACATTGAATGCGTCCAGAATTAATTTATATCTATTTTCGAGCACTGATTTTGTCGTTCTCGCGACCCCAGTCCAGCCCTCTCAGATGTACTTCAACTTGCACCTCCGAAATCGAGACTTCATAAGTCACATCTTTTCTCGCTTAGAAGGTTGTTGGCACTACACATAGACGAACACTTCTTGATAATGTGCGTTTTTTTGGCGCCACAATAATGATACCACGCATCATTCCACGGCGAAACTTCCGCGCGACTGGCCGCTCGAGGCACTTTGCGTGTATTCGCCGGCTTCTTTCAAGCTCGGAAAAACACTTTTATGTAGCACGTATTCAGCAACAGAAACCCGTATCGGGAGTTTATCATGTTGCCCTACAATTTTTCCCTACAATTTTCATCTAATTAGAATAAGTTGGAAGTTGAATAATTAATGAAGGCTAATTATGTAACTAGGCGGAATGCAACAAATTAGCTGAGTACCTCCAAGCGAAGGCAAACAATATAGTAGCTTGGTTCTGTACACTACATGGCACCTGCACATTGTTAAATCCTTTACGCATGATAGTTGGGGCACCCTGCATATATATATATATATATATATATATATATATATATATTGTATACATGTACATATATATATATAGAGAGAGAGAGAGAGAGAAGAGGGAAAACCAAGGGAGTCGATTTTGGTAATCATGATAATATAAAGCCCACCGACAATGAACGCAGAGGAAATCATTGGAGGAAACTCGCTGTGATTGAATTGGAAATGCAGAAAATAATAAAGAAAGGGAAAATGAATGTGGACGAAAACTTGCCGCTGGTGGGAGCCGAACCCGTAAGCTCCGCAATACGCGTGCGTTGCACTGCAAATTTTGCTGCGGTGACGGGTGTTTCAGCGACCACTTTCAAAAATTTTTAAAGGTTGCCTGTGGCAGATAGTACAAATCTACTTCCTGAGCTAGTGTACTCGAAGAGGCGGACGTTACTTGCACAAAAATTTAAATGCCGAATGGACTAATTAACAAAAATTTACTAATTCAGTTTTTAACTAATTTCTTATGGCCCATATCGCAATTTACAAATTCTAGCCGTGGAGTTCGTAAGGCGTATCCACTTGGAACAAATTCTCAGGATGACACCAGTTTCGAGATAATAATTCTCGAACTCTACGGAGAAATGCATCTGCGTTCCAGTTACTTTTGTGGTTCAAAGCATAAAACAACGTTTTGGTATGAAAGGAACTGGAATGGCAATGCATTTCTCTGCAAAGTTCGGGAATTAATATCTTGAAACTGGTTATATTAGTTAGGTGTTGTTTGGAACCGCGAGATGTAGTCGCGCTTCCTGCGCAAGTAAGAAGTTGATGTCTCCGGCTATTTCTTCGAAACTGTGTCGTCTGCTCACCCCCCCCCCTCCCCCAGGTATGAACCTACTATGTGTGAATGCAATACGAAACTTAGTTCTACCTTCGCAATCTGGCCATGGAGTGTTCCCAATCCCTCCAAAATAGTCCTGGGTGCTTAACAAAATTTGACAAAATAATTATTTCACACTACCAATGGCACTACCAATGGCAAATTTTCACTACCAATGGCAAAGATTTGGCCATGGCTCGCAGAGCTGCCGTGGACGACTCACGTGTGCCAAGTGTGGAGTACAAGGCCATGCCTCAGACATTTTGCGAGGCCACACCTCACTGCGTAAATTGCGATGGTGACCATCCAACATACTCCCGGTCTTGTCCAAGCTGGAAAAATGAGAAAGAAATTCTAACACTGAAAGTCCCTGAAAACATATAGTCCAGGGAAGCACGCAAAAGGTGCTCACCATTCCACACGGCCACATACGCTGAAGCGGCGCGTCAAGGGGCAGCGTCGCAGCGGCTACTGCCACCTGCCCAGCCCGTGCGCAGCGAGCTGTCGCTTGTGGCTCCTGTCCCCAGGGTGGAAGGAGCTAAGTCTACTCCACCCAACCAGCAAACAGGCCCGGTTACCCTAGGGTTGCCGGCACCACAACAGCCCTCGGTGGCAGCCTGCGCTACGCGTAGCGAACCCGCAGGCCCGCCAGCAGCTCCCACGGTGGGTGCAGTCAAGGCTGCCTCACCCTCACCGGCCCCTGCTGGAGCTGGCAACAGCCGGCGCAGTTCAGGCCCAAAGGCAGTCCCATCGACATCCGGGCTGGTGGGCGCAAATGTCTCGTCCTTCGCGGCGAGACTTTCTCGCGAAACTTCTCGCTCGCAAGAGCGCGTGTCCGGCGCCTCACAAGAGGCAATGGACACCACACCCACCCCGACGGCGCACCAAGCGCCTAAGGAGCGTCGAGGTTCCCTCGACCGCTTCAGAAAAGACAAATTCCGCGTTACAGGGCCTGGAAAGGGCTCTGTAATCTAATGCAACACTTCCTTTTTTTAGTACACACAGCACCCATTTACTTTCAGTATGGCCACACAAATTATACAGTGGAACATCAGAGGCCTTCTTAGGAACCTCGATGATGTGCAAGAAATTCTCCACGAACACAATCCAAAAGTGCTGTGTGTACAGGAGACTCATTTAAAATCGACACATACAAACTTTCTTCGACAGTATGTTACCTTTCGTAAAGATCGCTATGATGGTCTCGCATCATCAGGCGGTGTTGCCATTGTAATTCACAAAAGCATAGCATGTCAACGTTTGCAGCTGCAAACGCCCCTTGAAGCAGTGGCAGTTCGACTTGTTCTCCTTAACAAACTCATCACCATTTGCTCGCTATACATACCCCCACATTACCGCTTACAGAAACACGAATTTCAGTCCTTTATAGACGAATTGCCAGAGACTTATCTTGTTCTTGGGGATCTCAATTCACACAGCAGTCTGTAGGGCGACTCTCGCATCGATGCGCGATGCCGTGTAATTCAAGATTTTCTTTTCTCATCCGGTGCGTGTCTGCTTAACAAATAAGAACCTGCATATTATTGTCTTGCAAACAAAACCTTTTCCTCTATAGACCTCAGCATAGCTTCTCCATCCATATTACCTGAACTTGAATGGGAAGTTTTAAAAAACCCTTACGGTAGCGACCATTTCACAATACTGCTGAGAGCACCAAGACAATACGAATCTCCACCATTTGCTCGCTATACATACCCCCACATTACCGCTTATAGAAACACGAATTTCAGTCCTTTATAGACGAATTGCCAGAGCCTTATCTTGTTCTTGGGGATCTCAATTCACACAGCAGTCTGTGGGGCGACTCTCGCATCGATGCGCGATGCCGTGTAATTCAAGATTTTCTTTTCTCATCCGGTGCGTGTCTGCTTAACAAATAAGAACCTGCATATTATTGTCTTGCAAACAAAACCTTTTCCTCTATAGACCTCAGCATAGCTTCTCCATCCATATTACCTGAACTTGAATGGGAAGTTTTAAAAAACCCTTACGGTAGCGACCATTTCCCAATACTGCTGAGAGCACCAAGACAATACGAATCTCCACCATTTGCTCGCTATACATACCCCCACATTACCGCTTATAGAAACACGAATTTCAGTCCTTTATAGAGGAATTGCCAGAGCCTTATCTTGTTCTTGGGGATCTCAATTCACACAGCAGTCTGTGGGGCGACTCTCGCATCGATGCGCGATGCCGTGTAATTCAAGATTTTCTTTTCTCATCCGGTGCGTGTCTGCTTAACAAAAAAGAACCTACATATTATTGTCTTGCAAACAAATCCCCGGTGGAAGGTCGATGCAGCGGACTGGGATAAATTCCAAACACTGACCAGTAAGCTCTCGTGGGCTGACATTTCATCGCTCGGAATTGACGGTGCCGTCGAGTATTTTAGTAATTTGATAGTTGATGCAGCGTCTAAGTGTATTCCCCAAACAAGTGGACTTTCTAGCAAACGCCGTGTTCCGTGGTGGAATGAACAATGCCGGAACGCACGTAGGCAGCAGAACACAGCATAGAGGCAGCTTCGCGATTATCCTACTGCTGAAAACCCTGTCAATTTCAAGAAAATCAAGTCCCAAGGTAGGAGAACACGCAGACAAGCCAGGAGAGACAGCTGGCAAACATTTTTATCAAGTATCAACTCGTACACGGATGAGGCCAAGGTTTGCAGCAGGGTCAATAGAGTAAGAGGACGACAAACATATCCACCCCCCCCCCTCCTGGTACACACGCAGGGAGACAGCCTGGAGGACCAAGAGAACCATCTGGGTGCACATTTAAACGTGTGTCCAGTTCATCGCACTATTCACGAGCATTTATAAGATACAAATCAGCAATAGAAAAACAATAAATAGACCGAAAGAGCACCGGGAACGAGCCATATAACCTACCTTTCTCCTTAGCAGAGCTGCATGCATCACTCACCTGTTGCAACCAATCTGCCCCAGGCCCTGACCGCATACTATATGACATGATGAAAAACCTGTCCTCTGAAACGAAGAAAACCCTTCTCTGTCTCTATAACTCTATATGGACCTCCGGTGAGGTGCCCTCTGCCTGGAAAGAGGCCATAGTGATCCCTATCCTGAAGCAGGGCAAGAATCCATCGTCGTCCGTATCGAGTTATCGGCCCATAGCTCTAACAAGCTGCCTCTGCAAAGTCTTCGAGAAGATGACAAACCGCCGTCTGATACATTTCCTAGAATCAAACAAGCTGCTTGAACCATACCTGTGCGGTTTTCGCGAGGGTCGATTCACCGCTGACCATTTGATACGTATTGAAGCACAAATACGTGAAGCTTTTGTTCACAAACAGTTCTTTCTTTCTGTATTCCTAGACATGAAAAGGCCTACGATACCACGTGGCGGCTTGGAATACTGAGAGACCTCTCCCACTTTGGTATACGTAGTAATATGCCAAATGTAATTGAAAGTTATCTGCTGAATCGCACTTTCCGTGTTCGAGTTGGCAATGCTTTATCACGACCTTTTGTGCAGGAAACCGGAGTGCCACAGGGTAGGGTGCTCAGTCGCACTCTCTATATTATAAAAATGAATTCCTTGCGTCTATGCATCCCACGCAACATTTTTTATTCAACGCACGTCGATGATGTACAGATTCGATTTAAATCGTGCAACCTTGCAATCTGTGAGCGGCAGGTTCAGCTTGGTCTGAACAGGGTGGCTAAATGGGTAGACGAGAATGGGTTCTGCCTAAATCCACAAAAGAGCACCTGCGTCCTTTTTTCTCGAAAGAGAGGACTGTACCCTGACCCCGACATTGACCTGCAAGGACAGAGTCTACCTGTAAAAACGGAACATAAATTCTTAGGCATAATTCTTGACACAAAGCTAACATTCATACCACACCTAAAACATCGAAAAATCAAGTGCATGAAAACAATGAATATTTTAAAAGTGTTGTCAGGCACTACATGGGGTAGTGACAAAAAGTGTCTGTTAAACTTGTATAAAAGCCTCATACGAACACGCCTAGACTACAGGGCCATAATTTATCTACCAGCCACCCCAACTGCGCTGAAGATGCTGGACCCCGTCCACCATCTAGGTATTCGCTTGTCTACAGATGCCTTTAGGACAAGCCCTGTAGAAAGCCTTTACGTGGAATCCGATGAGTGGTCACTCCACTTGCAGAGGACCTACACAGCTTTCATGTATTTCCTTAGAGTGAACGCAAACAGTGAACACCCCTCATATTCCACTGTAAATGATTTGTCCAGCTCCCACCTCTTTCATAACCGACCTGCAGTAAAAGAGCCCTTCTCGTTGCGTGTGATAAGTCTGGCTGAGGAAATGGATGTCCCACTCTTTGAACATCGTCTAATGACACCCACTATAGAGGTCTCACTGTGGCAGTGGCAGATTGTAGACTGCGATTTGTGTTTTTACATGTTACGAAGCACGCCTCGGTTACACACGTTCGAATGCACTTCCTTGAACTGCAGCATAAATACTCCTGTCCGGAATTTTACACCGATGCATCAAAGTCTCATGCTGGCGTCTCATATGCAGCGGTTGGTCCATCATTTTCAGATGCCGACGCCCTGCACCCCCTAACGAGCATTTTCACAGTAGAGGCTTATGCAATACTGTCGGCTCTTAAATACATCAAATAATCGAAAATACCAAAAGCAATCATCTACACAGACTCGCTGAACGTAGTAAAAGCCTGAAAACCTCTTAAAAGGCACAAAAATCTTGTAATAGTATCGCTTTATTCGCTCGTATGTAATATTTATGCGACCGGGCAGCATGTTGTGGTGTGCTGGGTGCCAGGACACCGAGACATCGAGGGAAATGTACTGGCAGACCAGCTTGCCACATCCATCGAGGCAAAATCTGGCAACGCATCTAAGCTCGTCCCTGTTCCCGATATGAAGCCATACCTACCCAAGAGACTTCGAGTCCACTGGCAACTTTTGTGGGACGCCCAGACTGATAACAAACTTCATTTAATTAGGCCTCGCTTGGGGAACTGGCCATCGACCACGAAATCTAGAAGAAATGATGTCCTATTGTGTACGCTCAGAATAGGGCACACTTAAGGCACGCATAATTACCTGTTGTCTGGAGGCAAACCCCCGACCTGTACTAGATGTGGGGAAGCACTTACTGTACTTCACATGCTAGTACAGTGTCCACTAATAGAACCTGAAAGAAAAAAAGCACTTTGTTCAAGCCTATATAGAGAGAATATACCCCTTCACCCAGCGCTGTTTTTACATAATGACCCGGTATTTGAGCACGATTCAGTTTTAGCCTTTTTAAACGACATCGACATTTTGCAAGTTCTTCGCCCGAGAGATTCGTAGTGGCATCCTCTTTCAGAGGACGCTGCTGCGACAGCATAATTGAAATGCGCTCTTCTCCAGGCCCTTGCTTCTAAGGGTCTCTGTGAGGCAGCAGTGCCTGGTATCGCTTACTACCTTTTTATACTATATTATATTCATTGCCCCCCTATCACGTCAGTGTCATGATCTTAATAATTTTTTTTTCTTTTACGCACCTTTAGTGCGCAGGATTTTAGGCCCCTTCACAGCCACCCTACACCTATCCACTGTGATTGATCATACCATAGCTCACTCAGTACACCACGTGTTGGCGCTCTTTTGCCCTTGCGCCACAAAACAACATATAATATTGTCGCAACGTCAGAAACAGAGGTCGCACAGCCCTGATCAAGAGGAATAGCAGGAGGTCGCCTTTTTTTAATACAGCGCGCTGCTGCGACTTCTTCTTCACCGCGCCTTGATAGAAACGCGCGTGCCTGCTCGCATATTCCTCCTCTTCATCAGAGTACAGGCGCGGCATTTGCTTCCCTCCGAAGGAAGCATCGTCCCGATGCGTAACTTAAGCATATGAGGGCGGCGTACAAATGGCACAGAGTAAGGCACGCAAAACAAAACCACAAAAAAACAACAGAAAAGAACAAACGAAACTTAGTTCGACAGATACGGCTTCATCCGCACCACATGCACCACTTCGGGTAAGTGCTTGCGGCGACTGGAGTTACTCTCACTGTCAGGAACGACCTCGTAGGTCACGTCGCTCAGGCGTCGAATCACTCTGTATGGCCCAAAGTACCGTCTTAGCAGTTTTTCAGAAAGTCCACGACGGCGTATGGGTATCCAAACCCATACTTTATCGCCGGGAGTGTAGATAACGGACCTGTGTCGAAGATCGTACCGTTTTGCATCTTGGCCTTGCTGATAGCAGATACGTACGCGGGCAAGCTGTCTAGCTTCTTCGGCGCGCTGAGTAAATTCGACAACGTCGGTAGGTATGTCGTCACACTCGTGAGGCAGCATGGCATCCAACGTCGTCGTGGCTTCGCGACCGTGGACCAAGCTGAAGGGCGTCATTCGAGTAGTTTCTTGTCGAGCGGTATTGTATGCGAAAGTTACGTAAGGCAAAATCTGATCCCAGTTCTTGTGTTCCACGTCGACGTACATGCATAGCATGTCTGCGAGGGTCTTATTAAGCCGCTCGGTCAGTCCGTTGGTCTGGGGATGATATGCGGTTGTTTTCCGGTGGTTTGTACCACTTAGTGTGAGAACCGAGTCAAGAAGTTCTGCAGTGAAGGCAGTTCCCCTGTCTGTGATGACTACTTTTGGGGCACCGTGCCGAAGGACGACGTTCATCATCATCATCATCATCAACTTGAAGTTAAAATTGCATGCGTATAGAATTGCGTGGAAGCGTCATCACATTCTTGCCGTCGGCGCGCGAGACAAATGATAGTAATTATGCTCACACCATTTAGTCATTGCATATGACGAAAATAACTTGTGAACTGCGTTTAGATGGCCGCAAAATGACATGAAACGCCAGGATTCACCATCATCATTCCAACCCAAGACAAAATATTGCATTTTCAACTCTTTTTTCAGGCGAAGTTATCATGGCAAACATGGAAGATGGTTACTTGTCCATGTAGATTGGTTACCATGTCGAAGTGGTTACATTGTTCCCGGACACAACCTGCCTTCAATACTAACAGTGGTACTCTAAAAAAATCGCGTTTTCACTTTCATAACCCACAACTCGGTAATAAGAACCACGTTAAGAACGATTATGCCAATGAGTCTTTTTTTTCTGGCGTGACCAACATTTTGCTTAATAGTTCGTTAACAAATATGGTCGCCTTTTCGATTTTTTTCCACCGCAGACAGATGAATCGGGACAAATAATTCCGCGGGCTAGGGCAAACGTCGAGCCACTGCCGACCACGACCACGATCACGATCACTGAGAGAATGGAGAGGTACACGGGCGAGTACTTCGCACCGCGTATGGTCGCAACGGAGATCGCTTCGTCCGAGTGTAACACATCAGTCTGCCGGACCCTCCAACAGTGGTTTGTGTCAACGGTGGTTTCTCAGGCCGATCCTTGCAGAAAGAAGAACCGATTTGTCTGTGACGCCTCAAAGAGCTTGCCCCCTTTTGAACCATCAATTGAAAAGGTCAGTGCTCACTTTGTTACTCGACATAGCCTTATACGTACACTCATTACATGTGTGCAGCCGGATGGCCCCTTTGCAAGTCAACAAATTTTGTAAGCCCTGGCATGCGCGGTTCAAGGGCCGCTCTTTCTTTGATTTGATGAACAAGCAACCTGACAGAGGAAGCAAGTGAAAATGATTTCAGTTAGAGCAACCAAAAACCGCTTACCGGGTTCCGCCTATCTCGAACATGTGTAGCAGGCGTCACGTTTAGCAAGCGTGCTGCCTTCGAGTTTTCGCTACAATGAAAACTTGGTAAGAAGTTGTATATTCTGTTCAGATGTTCAAGCGCAGCCGCTTTGCATTGTCTTTTAAAAATACGGACGTGACCTTTCTGCAGACTTTCTGTACGCTTTCTGCCGTTTATGGCGCCTTCTTGTAGACTTCACTTGCGTAAACACAAAGTCTGTAGGTTTCCTGCCTGCATCGTCTATATATAGCTTTCCTGTAGAATTGACCCTACAGACGTTCGGAAGATCCAGTAGGCACACATTCCGCCACTGTATAATTTATAACTTGCCAACTTTCTGAGGTCAGATTGTAAACGAATTTTGCACACATTGTAGTTCAGCAGCAGTGTATCTCAGCCTTTAGTACATAGACATTCTGCACCCATTGTTTAGTTGGCCCACAACATCTCATTATAATTTTAAAAGAATATCTCGTTAGTTTGATTTTTTTATATCCTTAATTAATATTTATGTGCCGATTTACACTTTATTTCGCAGAGGCAGATCTCATATGCATAAGCATGTGAGTCGCAATTATTAAAATAGGACAGCTGCTCACTAGACCATTTGGAGGTACATAGGCTCGTGGCCATATATAGCGATAGCGTTCTCCCTGTTGTTTGTCGTGTGTCTGTGGGGTGTTGGGTGTCTTTTAATAGCGAAGCTGTTTAAGCTGGAGGTAGTCCTGTGGTGTACGTAGAAAACTCCTCCGCCTGGCGATGATGTCATGGGTGTCGCCTAGCAACGGACCGCCACCTCCTCACATACTACTACTTCGCCGAGTTGAGGCGGAGAGAGCTGAGAGAGAGTGAAAGCAGAGTGTAAAATCGCATCGCGCTGCATAGCGGTCCGAGGTGAAGAGGAGGAGTGAGGCAGGTGGTAGTGGGACGCGTAGAACAGCTGACGATGCCGACCGCGTTTCCCCGCGTTCTCACCGAACGCGCACGGTGTCTGTGACTGCAGCCGATGCCTCTGGCGGTGGCTCAGCAGGTTTCGACCAGAGAACGGGACATTCGTCACTTCCGAAAGACTGAAGCGAGACCTTGGGAACCTAAAACTGAGTGTGTTGCCCTAGCTCCGCAGCAGCGCCGCTCGCTCCTCCGCCGTAGCTCTGCCTAGCTTCTCCCCACAGCCGCGCGGGGGCGAAGTTAGGCAATGACGTCACTCCAGAGAACATAGCTCCGCGTCGCCGAGGCGCTGAGGCACACTTTGCCTCGTGAGTTTGCGCCGAGCACATGGGTCGTCCGAAGAAGATCGTCACACCCAAAGAAGAGGAGGAGCGGTGCGTAAAGCGCCACACCGCCACTCGAGAGCGACTCCGAAGACTTGGCACCGATCCAGAGTTTCCATATTACCGCCACCTAAAGCCTAGAAAAGCCAAGCTAATAGAAAGGCCAAGATAACGCTAACAGAGAACCAAGTTGAAGATAAGAGAGAACCAAGTAAAAGCTAATGAAAAGCCAAGTTAAAGCTAGGGAAGAGCCACCAGCTTCGCTGTTTGCTCAGATTTCGCACCACTAGTGGGAAGCTGCCCCCATTTAAAAAAAAAAATTCTCTACATTTGGCATTTTGAAGTGTTTATATGTCTTGATTAATTACAATTATTAAGAATAAGGTGTGGGTACTTACTTTCTTTCGCGTGTTCGGTTCACAACAACTGACGCTGTCGCCAAATCTCGCGTGTACATTGCAAAATTTAAATCAAGGCTGCGCAGTGCCACCAATTTTTTACTCCGATATGAGGGGATAAAGCCAGCTGCAATGACGGCTTGAGGAGAAGAAATTTAGTCATATCGTGGCGTATTTCTTATCCCTGTAACTGCTGCAGAATTTTCGGCACACCGTCTGCGTTCTCTGACTGCAAACGTTCTGTCGACTTTCTGGAGAAAAATGTGCTTCGGTTGGTAGTAGGGAGCTAGCTGACAGAGGGCGCCAGAAAGTTTGGAGACTGTCCGCATGTTTTCTGCAAAACAAGTGGCACATTAGCTGCACAATTTCTGAAGAAAGACCACAACGTTTTTAGCAACGATGACTACTGTGGACACGTAAGAGTACGTACGTGGCCGGAAAACGCCATGCAAGAGATAGTATATTTATCAGATTGCATCCTCTCTCGGAGGAACAATCGCTCCATACAGATGATAAAGAGCTGTTGTAACTATATTAACAGCGGAGCTGTTTAGGCCAGCTGTGAGAGCTGTGCGTACGTAGCGCGTAAACAGAAAATGTGAGCCGATCCTGGTGATAGTGCAGAAAAGGTCCTAGCGCAATGGCACATACACCTGTGAATTAGCGAAGCTGAGCCTGGCTAACTCTAGCTAAGCATAGTTGGGACTACTTAAGCTTAGTCAGTCATCGATAGCCGATCGATAGCGAATCAATAGCTAATCCATAATTGATCAATGATCAATAAATTCCGGAAAATACTGGGGATCACTTGGTAGTGCTTGTCTAACCCAAAAGCCGGGACTAGCTAGGTGCCCGTCAGCTACACTGTCTCTTTAGCATTGCGCCTCCAGTGGAAGCTACGCTAATTTTTGTGCCTGCTCTACAAGTTATTTTTGTTGCACTGCGGCTAAAGTGCGCTAACCTTTCAGCTTCCCCTCCAGTAATTACAAATACTCTGCTATGCATACCTGCGACTGCATCTGAGTACAAAGGTTTATTCATAAGCACATTTGAGATGGGTTTTTGTTTACTACGGAACCCATAGGAGATAACAGTTACTTTGACGCCAAATAGCATAACACTTAATGCCCAGTAAATACTAAAGAACCTGAGCAAGAAGGAAAGGAAACGCAATAACGTAGGGTAGGTACACTTCCTCAGCACTAAAGAAACAACTAAGTTTTATTGCTCCACAAGCGACAATATATTAGGGCACAATACAATATACAGGCACGAGCATTGTATAAATATAGTTTCTCTGTTTTATATTAATAAAGAACCGTACATCTGTAGTGGCGTCACTTTTACATTACTGCGTTCGTTGTCATTCCCGAGCTGCTGCTTTTAGCAAGTCAAGCTAACTAGCAAATGGCCTTGTGCTGAGCAATTCCGATTATTCCACACGTGTACGAATGTTTTCTTCTTCTAAGCTCGGCGTATCAGTTTCCAAGCATAGTACCGTACCACTTGGTATGTTCATTACCTTAATTCTAGCTACTAGCAGACAGACAGGATCTTTCTGGCTCTGCACGGTTATAAATACCTACAGCAGTAATTCTTTTCTAGGTACCCGCCGTCACTGGAAAACTCACAAGCACCGAAGGCACCGAGGCCGTAGCCAATGCTATGGCCGTCAAATCGCAAAGTAAAAAGCAGCCACAAGACAGCAACGAACTGTTCCAGTCGTGCTTTCGTTACTCAATGCTGCGAAAAGAGGGCGTGGAAGACGTTCTGCTGTTCCTATCGAACTTCAACCTGGATTTTCGCAAAATGGTGGAAGACAGTAAGGAGCACCCGTTGACCCGGATGATGGAGCTGTCGCTCGATTATGGCGTAGACGTTCCGGTGTCCTTCACGAGGATGCACAACATCGCTGGTGATGGCCCGCAAGCGTTTGTGCTTCAGGTACACATCACTTTAAGTTGCTGTCACGTAATTTATTACAACCACAGTTTGTTTCTTACGTTGGGAATACTGTCAACCCCATGCTTAGGTTTATTACTGGAGTGTATGTAGAGTATATTACATCATTATATTCAAGTAGGTTGTATGATAACGTACATAATATACAAGCGAGAAGACAACAAGCAAAAAAAAAGAAAAGAAAAGAAAGAAAGGAAGAACCGCCCACGAATGTACTGGTGCACATGTAAAGTTTTCGTCTTCGTAGGATCTCCAGGAAAAGACTTATCGAGATGGCTGACTGGGCAAGTTGGCGATTTATAACCGTGAGTGTAACGGGCGAAGGATAAACGTGGACGACACAAGTGACAAGGACAAACGCAGGTGACAAGGAACAGCCCTTGTCCTTGTCAATTGTATTGTCCACGTTTTACGTTCGCGCTGTACACTTACAGAAAGGCTTATCTCTGCTTTTTTTGTATTGTTGGCTGTACAGGAATAACTAGCAAGTGTGTTCCTTTGCCCTAATAATTTTGGGGAAAAAATCAAAGTGAAATATTTTGCTCTAAGAAATATATCCTTTCAAGACTTAATCATGGTTTTGGCACACCTTGCCTTGCCCGTTTGCATCAACGACAACTACAGTATTAATATTGAACGGTCCTTTCAGGAACTGATGCAAAGAAATTGATTGGATATATCTTAAAAATGCATAGCTAGAATAAGGCCTTTCTCGGTTGGTGAATTGGTGCGCTTGTAGAGATAAAAAATCAACCTTATCGCCTTGGTGCTGTGCGCTTTCAGTTATAGAAATATCGGTGTTTGTTAAGTAAAACCACAATACCATTGGTCTGATTACTGTGGTGTACAATAAGTGCTCTATTGTCGCTTGGCATTGTGGGGGGTTTACGTAAAGCGAAATAACTTATAGCTTTCTTTGACAGGGCTTGTACGTGCGCTGTTAAGCTATGGTCAGTTGAAATTACAACAGTGAAGTGTAATAGAAATGAGTAAGAGCTCGCAATTGTAACACCGTTAAAGCAGTATGGGACGGATAGTTTCCATCAGTTCTAGAAATTTTTATTGTGTGTGGACATCACTGTAAGTGTTCTAGAAGCATACTGTCAGTTCAATAAATCAACCAAACAAGGAGATGATGTCGCCATTCGTAACATTTGGTGAAAATTGCGTCACCGTGTCTTCGCTATCACCCCACCATAATGAAATTCAATATCTACCCCGCGCGTCACATCAAACTAATTGCGGTAGTACCTCATTTTCCTGCTTGTTTGCGCCCTTCTATTGATCGTACACTTCAAGTCAATACTGACTTCAACCCAAAATAAAAATTGGTTGTTAGTCAGCACGTCTTCTCTCTTTGTCGTCTTCTATTTTAGGCTAGTTTTTTTTTTCAACTTTTGTTGTGTACCAACCAGCGAAATTCAACACGCTATGACCGCCACCCAATTACTCTCTCTTTTCGCGAGTTAGATTTCAAGGCATCCTTTCCGGTATAAAATCTTCCTATTCATTCATTCATTCATTCATTCATTCATTCATTCATTCATTCATTCATTCATTCATTCATTCATTCATTCATTCACTCAATTCTTGCAGGTCAACATAAACCAAGAAGTGAATGAATTTTTCGTGGCCTTAGACGGCTTGGACGAAACAGAAGTGAAGGAGTTCTACGAGCTCTGTCTCAGCCATTATGCTCTACTAAATCACACCAGCTTTGCAGAAGAGCTGATAGACGCTGACGTTGAACGTAAGTTTTTCATGCGGTATGCCTTTCGGATGTAGATTAGGATGAAACACTTTTCCAGCGTTGAAAGCAATATAGACAGTCAGCCGTAAGAATAAAATTGTCTAATTATAAATTGCGCAGCGTTTTCTATAAGCTCACAACATTTTCTTCTTTTCCTCTTGACTCGAGAACAGAAGTTGGCAAAACAAAAGATCCGTCTGCTTATGTTATGAAACATAGAGCAGTGTTGGGGATAAGAGGGTTAAAGGCACACAATATCCATTTTGGCCACACTTAAGATTATTTATCTTAATCGGAAAGTTTTGATTTAGTGACACCAAACTTGTAATAACTCATCACTTTCCTTAGCGCGTAAATTATAACACCTGTAGCCACATCTCGTTGGTCAGGCTCTGCTTATATCTTCTTAATATGAATTTATATCCCAGCCAGAGGAAATGTCGCCTAATTAACGATTTCACATATATAGTGTGTGTAATCTTTTAGTTCTTGACTATGTTGCAAAAAGTAAGTAATATGGTTGCAAAAAGTTTAACTATGAGGTTTAACCTCCAAAAACAGCACGATGGCTCATGTGGGAGGCTGTAGTGGTAGGCTCCGGATTAATTTTGGTTACCTGCGAGCGCGATTACATTATTCAGTAAAAGTAGGTCTATATTAGATGCGAAGCAGCTTATGGCGGTGGCTTTGTCCGTCCCTCCATCCATCCACCCTGCGGCGACCACACCCGCACTGCGCATGCGCATCCTCCTCCCCTTCCTCTCCTTGTCTCATCTCCTCTCCAATCGGCATTCCTCCTCTCCTCTCCGACGATCATCTCCTCTCCGGATTGCGCAACGAATGGCAACACCTGCGGCTCCGCGCGCGATAATGCGAAGCAGCTTAGGTTAGAGGCGCGACGGTAGGCGCTGCATACTCCGCTGGTGGGCGCCACTGTAGGTCGCGGTATAATGACGCGCGCGCTCCGCTCCTCTCATTCTCCTCCCGCAACGCCGCGATGAGTGCCACGGACAGCGGCAGCGTCAACGCCAGTGTCAGCGCCGTGGACAGCGCCGCGGAGAAGAGGGCTCGAGCCCCTGCCACGAAGCGGAAGCGGCGACAGGCCGATCCCGAACTTCGGGCTCGCGAAGCCGAAAGGAAACCTCAACCTAACGGAAACGACGAACTGAAAACTAATGGGAACTTGAGTCGACCCCATGGCTGCTTCGCATACTACTCAGGGTTCCCCTACGGGAAGATGGTGTAATTTTTTCGAGATAATACGTTAGTATCATCATGCTAGGGTGTTATACAGACATAATGGAGGTAAGAGAATTTATATTTCAGTAGATTCAGCGCAGCATTCTCGAACAAGCAGAACAATATCTTTTGGACAGTTTATTTGTACATGTATACAGTTCATGAGAGCAAATATCGCTTTATGAATTTCGAACAATGTTGGGTAGAACCTTTATTGTCATCTTAATAATGTAGTTTATAGTCCAACCTTCTGCTAATTTCTTGGGCTTCGTTCACACAGCTCAACGTCTCTGTGTCGTCGTCAAATACATCATAAAACATCAACGTGACAGGGACGATATTCGCACGTCGAAGGATCGTTAGGGCTCAAGATAGCACCCTATAGCTTCCGGAAAAAAAAAGTATGCGCTAGGGTGAAAATTCAAATAATAGAAATGGGATAAACTAAATGCATTTATTAAGATACTGATACTTCTTAAAACACGCTGTCGCTAGAAAATGTAACACTCTAGACCGAGTGAAGGAACTTATTGTCGTAAATTCGATGTTAGTGCGCGAAATTCATGGCGACATACAAATACCTCTTTGTGAGTTATTTCAACGATGACAATAGCTGCCCATGCAGATATCTTATGTTCACATTTTTGCTTACACTGGTGCTACATCTAAATGTATGGCCCATTTTACGCCATGTACGTCTGTGAATATATCGCATGCGGCTGGTCACATTCTGTGCGCGCATTTTCTCGACTCAATGCTAAACATCATGCTCAACATCAAGCTATCAAGCTTGATGTTTGAAGCTATCTGTTTAGTGATGTTATCTCACAAGTCCTCTAATGGTACAGCCTTCGAAGCGTCTTCCTGATCTATTCATTCTCTCAGTTGCAGACATTGTTAATCGTCCGGCGAATTCCAGTGGTCTCGCAAGCATAGACGTTGCGTCACTGTCCGAGCATACGGGTGTGGCAGCAGGTTCGTACAAATTTAAGCACTTCTGGGGCTTCATTTCAGTTTCTCAAGGCTAAAGATGTGTGATTAAACGTGCAAAGCCAAGTAAAGGCTCGGCTATCTGCGAACCGCGTATTAACTAGAAATATTTAGGGTGCAGCGCTTCACCATCTCAAGTACAACGCCAACCTAAATTTGGTAATAACAAGATTCATATCACTGATGAAAATTGCTTAGTTTTGCTAAGTGAGATTGCCAGCATATTGAGGTGAAGAGCATACATGCCAGGAGAGATGCTGTTTTCTACTTCAGGTGCTCTCTCAAAGTGTTAATGTACTTTTATTACACATTTGCATACAAGGCACCTCAGTCCGTGCGGATGATCATATAAATATGTAGAATAAATGACGAAAGCAAGAAACAACAAAGCAGTCAAATCATAAAATGAAAAGTCTTAGATCAAGGGAAATAAATGCTGTATGAGCATCGCTAGAGCTCTATTATGTACCCTAACAGTAAATGTTTACTTAAACCAAAGCGTAAGTTAACACGTGTCCTCCTCAGGGAGAGAAAGATAATGTACGTAGACCCATGATCAAAGTTATGCGGACCATGAGTTCTACAAAAAAAAAAAAAAACGGAACTCTTAGCAACTTAGACTGGCAGCTTGGCATTCACAAATGCACTGCGCCATTCAAAGAGCAAATGTGAATGGCCGTTTGAGTTTCATCAAACATCAAGAAAACTCGTTTTTTTCGCAGAACACATGGAACGCATACTCAATTGTGATCCCTGGTGTAAGGAGCAGAAAATTAAATACCTAATGCTCAGCATCATGACACAGGAACTTACGCTGCTAAATTGAATTTTCTGTTCGCTGGCGTCTGTGGTGATCTGCCATGCATACTTTTGTAACGAATATCTATAATAATCTCTCATACGGATCGCAGGTCGATGGAAGCAGTTGTTGGACGCGTACCACAGTCGTTCACAGGTCGGCCAGCACGGCAACGTGACGGCTGACGAGCGCGCTCTAGTTCTGTTGGCGTACATGTCGCGACCCAACGAGAAGCTGGCAATGCGGCGCCTCCTGGCGTGGCACGTCCTGCTCTACCTAGTGGGTCCGAAAGCGGAGCTCCTGGAGGCACTTTCTGGGACGCAGGGAGATCCAAGTGCCAATAACGACGACGTATTGGCGGTAACGTAAACTACCTTTATTATAACTCGGGCATTTCTCTCTGTCTGCTCTTTGTTTCTGGCTTTTTATTTTTACTGTTGACATTCTACGGGATACGGGAAGGTATATGCTGATTCCGGTTAAAATTAGCCTCCCCACATAGCGATGACTCGATCATTTCAGTCATCAGACAACAAATGACAACTCTCTGCACTTCTGTGAAAAAAAAAACAAAAAGAAGTAAAAAAAAACAAGAAAAACAAAAAATAACTAAATAAAAAACACTTCTGCACATTGTCCAAGGAACATAAGACTATCACTCGCATCTGCGCGTTATGCTATTAGATACGCCAATCGGAGGAGAGCGAACCGCCAACGCAAAGCCTTAGTAAAAAAAGAAAAAAAAGTATTATCTAGAACGTTTTAGCTTGTACGTGAGATACTTATCGTTCGCGCAATGCTGTGTTACCTGGCGCATAAACGTGAGCAGCTGGGTTGGTGGTGCCATCTTATGGAGCAGAGTTTAACCTGAGAGGACGAAGAAATATTACAGTAACTATCCATATCCTACTTTTTTGCTCGTGTATAGGGATTACAGGGAGGCAATCGGCATGACGTAGTCCCTTTTGTTTTATATTGCATCCTACAAGAGCATCAATGCAACATGAAAACGTTCCAGGTGTTCTTGTACAAAGCGTCACAACATATCGCTACCAGTGTTTTTCCTGCTGTCCACGTTAACCTTCACCATGTATTTACGTGAAATCATACGGGCACGCACAAACTAAAAGTCTTGATGATACCAAGAATATCGCTGTTCTTATTTATCTAATTCCGGTAAGCTTTCCAGTTCCCCTCTCTGTGCAATAGCAGCCCCAAACAAATAGGATAAATGTTCACTCTTTACCATTTAGCCTCATCAGAAAATTAAAAAAACAAGCTCAGCAGGTGTTTTTATAGCAATCCGCGCTAGAAAGCAATACCACACTGAAACTGCATCGGAATAAGTATATATGAAGACAATATTGTAGCGTGCTCCTCACGTAATGAAACAGGGTGGCTGCTTGGGCTCGTTGGTAAGATTGCTTCAGACGAGAAAAACCCTTTTTAGTGCTGGAAAAGTTGAAGGGATGAAGAAGGTAACAGGACAGAGCACACACTGAAAACAACATTTATTGCTCAGATGCCGCGAATATAACTACAATCGCAGCGTGGGAGGGGGAGAAGGAGCAAATAGGGGGGGGGGGGGTGTTAACATAGGCACATCTCCAAGAACAAGCCTAATCCCAAAAGATATCGATATTCATGATCTAGTAAGTGAATAGATGGAGAACTCGCATTTTTCTCTTGCGCCGGATATAAAAAAGGCTTCATGAATTTCCCGTGCCGTTTTGTCACTGTATTTGCTCACAACTACGAAATCGTCACAACCTACGTGGAATTCACCCCCATGTGAGTTGTTTAATGCATTTCACCCCCTCTTTACCCCCTTCCATCGTCCCCCTTCCCCCAATTGCACCTATACTGCCGCCATCAAATAAATAAACTTGGTTGTTAGTGTGCGCTCTTTCCTGTCGCCTTCTACCTTCCTTCAGTGCTTAAGAAAGTTTCCTTTGTCTGAAGTCAGGTAATGTAGAACGATGTTCATCATTTTTCTTGGAACTTGAATTAAGTTCATCTATACTTCTTTAATGGCTCAAGGACAACATAACTTGAACATGATTTCTCGCTTCATGGCAGAAGACGCCTTGCAATAAATGATATATTGAGAGTTACGACAATAGATTGAGGTATTCATTAGACAACTTGCAGTCCATGTGAGACATACATTTATAATTATTTGTACTCAGTAACTCTCTCGGTAGTAATGCTACCGTGACAATGACTTCTAATGCAAAGAGTATCGGCGAGTTCGTAGGAAAACTTAGCACCATCTGTCCCTTAAGTTGGGGGCATTTGCGATTACATAATGGCGCATATACAGCAACAAAATAATATACAATCGAAAATGTGTGTCATGGCGCTTGTCCCACAGGCGCATCCAAGAGGAAGGTGCGCACGCATGATGACAAAATTGGATGGCGTCCGGTACCGAGCTCTCGACATCTTGGAAGGTGAGCAACGTGTTCTTTCGTTTCATTCAAAGCTCGTTACTTCAGCTTACTTCAAAGTATATGCATAGTAATAAATTTTCAAGAATACAGTCGCCACTGCACAACAATTTCAAAATTTGTAATCCTGTCACATGTAGTAGCAACTTAATGAGCATGTATGTACAATATCACTTTACTACTAATAATAATTTGTTGCTAGTGCATAGGAAAAATAGCAGCTGCACCTGAAGACATACTCTAAAGTTGTAGGTGCCACAAAGCACTACAGCTGCTTCATCACAAAATATTAGTTAAAAGTAGAACTTCCAATACAACTACAGTCGAACCCGGATATATCGAATCTGAAGGGGATCACAAAAAAAGTTCGATATATAGGTAATTCGACAAAAATTTTCAAGAGGATTTTACTGCTGTTCGTTGAACAAAATAATTCGTAATATGTGGGTTCGGTATATCCGGGCCCGACTGCACATGAAGCCGTAATCTCCCTTCAACGTTTAGGAAAGGTGGTCTCGCTTCATTCCTTCCTCCGTTTATTTCAGGTAACGGTGCCGTTCCCGTCGAGACCATTGCTAAAGTGGCTATATTCATGGCTCAGTTCCAGAGTGCCATAGCGTTCGTCTACAACAGCTCGCAACAAAACGTGAGATTCGCCTCACCGGCTTCCTCAACCACTCTTGCTGCTGCTGGCACTCCCAGTAAAGAAGTTGCGTTGTTCCCGAAGCTGACGTCCCGGAATGGGGCACCCCGTGAGCTTTTCACAGCCGTGGAAGGTGCCAAGAAGGTGCGACTGCGTTGTTCCTGTCAAATACCTCTATTCTTTACGGCCACGATGTGGCCTTTCTGCCGGCTGGCGTTGTCTTAGTCACTTACCCATATACCATCACAAAACTTAATTTATATCTCGAGAAATGCGCTCGTCAGAGTCGCTGCGGAGGCAATAAATAGTTACACGTGTAATATTTCTCGTAACTGGCATTGATGATGATATAGGCTGTTTTATAACGTAAGGACCTGGATGGCCAAAGAGCGCTAAGAAATGTAATGAAGCAGCCGATGGTGCAGTCAATGACAAATACTAGATGTAACGTGGTTGAATGGAGGCGTAAAACATTCACTGTAAAGTGCGTAAAGTTTTGTGTTTTATACAGGGTGTCCCAGCTATCACGCAGCACGATTTAAAAAAAGAGGAACGGCGTCACGCGAAGCAAACCTAGTGCGTATTGTTTCCAGTGCAGTAGAGTAGACGCCAGTAATTTTTTCGTTACTGAGATTTATTTAGCTAATTGTAAATAATTATCTAACTCGAAAATTACTGTCCTAATTATCAAAGTGTCAATGAGAAAATTGCAGAACAACATGAACAACCCCCAATACAGCTTTCTGTTGCTCAATACGTGCTACATAAAAGTGCTTTTCCGGTCGTGAAAGGTGCCCCCGAATACACGCAAAATGTCTCGAGCGACGGCATTCTACTCTCCTTCAACGTAGTTCCTTCCTTTGGCATTGCACATAACAGTGCAATGCCAAAGCCATTACACGCCAGGGCGGATAAATAAGTAAATGTGGATAGCTGAATAAGTCTGCATTTATTTGTCAAATTTTAAATTATAAAGTTGTAGATAATCGTAAGAGACGTCAGAAAGAGGCGTGTAGCAAGGTACACAGCGCGTGTTTATTTTCTGTGGCGTAGACAGAAAGGCCGCGGAATGGGAAAAATGCCATGGGACTACGCACCCTTGCGCCATGCAAATTCCTACTACAATTATCAGACGGAAGTGGGGCGTTAGTGTGAAATGAAGCTGCAAGCAGGGCAGTTCGGTCAGCAAGTCAGTACGGTAAGGATCTTTAGTACAGTATTGGATTTGCCTAAGCACTGTCCTTCGGGCTTTACAGATCACTTTCCAATGTGATCATTTTCAAGAAATGGCTGCTTTATAAATTAACATAAACACAACAAAAACTGTGCAACAGCGGGATTAGCATATAAGCCCGATATTGAAACCATTGAAACGCCACGAACGAATCCGTCGACAAGCGGCATCGAACACCATTTAATATTTCCCGCAGGTAAGCCAGCAAAGTCGGGACCCTTCGCACTTCACTATTTGACCACCTTGCATGTTCGCGTAGTCTAATTGCCTTGCGCGTTTAGTAACGCATAAATTTGTTTAATTTTTTACGCCTATAAATACAGATACAGCAAAGTAAAGCTGCAAGAACGTAAGCCACATGCGTGAAGATGGGACAAATACATATAATAGCCATCATTCCTATTGTGGCTGAATTATCGCAGCGCCAGAGCTCGCTCTAGTAATTATTGTAAGAAACTGCATTCCTTACGCACTGCACAGCAGTGTCATCGAACCGCCTCAGTGAGAAAGCCAGCGGTTCATGACAGGCTCACCGCTCAGGCCAGCGTGTTTCTTTGGTACGCAACAATTGCTGAAGAATGTTCGCGCGTCAGGGAAAGAGTACACTAGCTGTTGTCATCATCGCCGGACCCAGTGACATATGAACATCCTTGCCTTCCCACTGAGACTCTTTGTTGGCACTGATATCCCATGAGCGTGCTCGCACGTTGCTGCATGGTAATTTTCAAATTTGGCATGTTTCATCTCTTCGCAGGAAAGAAATAAGCATCGGTGTGTATGACACTGGAAATGCCTGATTGTATAGTCCCTTATGATTCTCTACAACTGCATAATTGACACCATGGTAATCAGTCGAAATATAAAGCTTATTATATTGGAATAAGATCAGATGTCGGGAACAAAATCAATGTTACTTGCTGTTTCTCCACTGAATTTGTGAACAAAACATAGAAATGGTTCTAATCGGAAAGGACGGTCCGCCCATATTTACTAAAGCTTCGTGCGTGATATCTGGGACACCGATTATGTTGCGTGTGCTGACGGTTATTGCGGTATATACAAGCACGCACACACGCACACACACTCATGCATACACACACACACACATACACACACACGCACATACAAGCACGAAAGGAAAAACGACCGATACGTAAGCTGCAGAGCTGAACGCTGCAGCTGATCGTTCTTCTTGTTGTGCGCGCCGCCTGGGCAAGCAGATGCGGGGACTACACATACATACATACATACATACATACATACATACATACATACATACATACATACATACATACATACATACATACATACATGCATACATACATGCATGCATGCATGCATGCATACATACATACATACATACATACATACATGCATACATGCATACATGCATGCATGCATACATACATACATACATACATACATACATACATGCATGCATGCATGCATACATACATACATACATACATACATACATACATACATACATACATACATACATACATACATACATACATACATACATACATACATACATACATACATACATACATACATACATACATACATAGGCATTACTTGCGTTTTTACTCTGACAACCTGAAAGTGTTATGTCCTTGTTATATCCACCCTACTCAGTTAATGCATCTCCGTTCAGGAGACCGGAGGTCCCAAAGAGGAAGAGGCGACTGAGGCCGGTCGCAGCTTCCCTCTTCTCTGGCTGCGACATCTTCGAGCGTGGCACGCCCTACCACCCCTGGTGCAAGCCTTGCTTCCGGTCATGGTCTCGCTGGACAAGGACCGACCAGCATCCTTCTTTCGGCTTCCCTACTACGATGCCGCTGCACTGCCGGCTTACAATTTCGCTGGCCTTGGTCAGGTGCGTCACTATGTGCATCTACAAACTATGAGTGCACTAAATGATGCAGGTTAGCGTTTCACGACTCTTCGCAATACGGAACGTGTCAAGGGAATACACTGTTTTATTCCGGACCACATAAGCCTTATAACCAACATTACTTTGCATTTGAGCATTTTCGTCACATCTATTCCCTACCCGAACCACACCGCTGAGATTGCTGGTTTTATTGCATTGTAGGAAAGGATCAGATTTTTTCCGCGAAATATGCGAGCATAAACTGGCTGGGAACAGGGGTCACTGTGCTTGCTATAAATTACACGTTCTAAGCTCACGCTCTGGCGAGTGCGTAGTCACACCAGAAAGAAATGCAAACACGATAGAGTGAAGTCGGAGGATAACTTCGCTTTACACATTAACCGCTGTGCTTACATCTGGGTGATTCATTCGCATATCCGTTGCTTTGGGTCCAGAGCGCACACATAGTTCTAGGGTACGCCGCAATCACACATCTGACTTCGAACTATTCAAGAGTAAGAGGTCGTCTTCTTTATTTCTTCCCGTTGTAGTCTTATGTTTACGTGATAGCCTGTTGCAGCATTTACGCGTGAAATTAAAACATTCACTTCGGTTTTAGGTTATAGCTCGGGCGTTTGTCCACCGCAACGAAGAGATGTTGCGCCATAATCCAGCCATGCGTGAACGCTGGAACCGTTTCTGGGGAGCAACCGGTGCCATCAACCGTGGCGCCACTTACTGCCTCGTCACCGGTCGGAGACAGGTAGGGCCAGGTTTCTTGCCCTGAGCTGGAACCTTGAAATGCACGTGGTCACTTGTTACGCTAAGGCTGTACATTTCTTGCGTTCTAGTGGAGCGGGTAGGTGGAAGTTATTAAAATAGTAGGAAGTCATGGCTATGGAAGAACGGGCTAGAGAAACTCTTGACAAAGTCAACAACAGATATAAAGAAAGACGCGAACATTTCATTTAAGTCTGCTAACTAAAAGCGAATGTTTGCGCTGGGAGAGAACAAGAGGCCAATGGGCTACCCGACATGGTTGTCCATTAGCCATGGCGTTGCGCTTCCTGTTATTTCTTTTAGGAAAACGCTTTTATTAAGCATTAAAGCACGAACGTAACTGGAACACCGGTGCATTTCGTCGGACACATTGAAAATTGATATCTCGACACTGGTGCAGTCCAGAGAATTTGTTTCAAGCGAATACGCCTAGCGAATCATCACTATATTTCGCAGATTTAAATGTGACACCTAAAATAAATAAATAAAAAGTTAGGGTAATTACGTTTATTATTTAATTAGCCAATTTTGATTTCCCGTAGAAGTAATGGCCGCCTTATCAGGGCAATTAGGTCGAAGATTAGAATTATGCTATCCGACACAGGCAATATAAGAAATTTTGAACCTTCTAAAAAAAAAGGCACGCAGTATATTGCTTAGAAATTGACGACAATTAGGGCATAGAAAGAGTAATAAATAAAGCCACAAGAATGTCGAAAGCCACAAGCAAGAAGATCAGACAAATCCATGTGCCAACCATTATTCCCATGGCGGCTGTATAATCGCAGCGCCACCGTTCAGAATGAGATTCAGATTTATTACAGTAATGTGGTACAAATTAAAATTCACAGAATAAGTAGCACGATAGGTGTCCCAATGTTAAAAGCCGTCCGGGGGACACCCTCTAGTAATTATTGTAGCAAACAGTATGGACTATTCTGCCAATTTACGCCTCAATATCAAGTCATGTTTATGGGCTGCCATAACATACAGAAGTAACTGTACAACACTTCGCATTTTTGAAATATATGTTTTAGCCAAAGATCACAAAGCATTAGGCAAAAGTACGCCTAAAGCTATGCCATTGAAACATTTCTTCCTGATGGGCGCTGAATGTAAATGTGAATTTGAAGAGGGCACCGATTAATGAAAAAAGCGATGAAGATCACGCACACTTGGGAATTGAAGGCGAAGCTTTCTAGAGCCAGAAAAGCAAAGTGCCGAACTGCTACACAACGCACGCTGCAGATTTTAGTGACGAACGCACTCGTCGTCCACGTATATTTGACCTTGCAAACGAAAGGAGCATTCTTTATTCAGCAGTAAAACATGTTGAATCAGAAGACACGAGATGTTTAACCTTGCCGAAACGCGCCATAGTGGTATAGTCTGACGAGAGAATTTCGTCGACCAACGTGTTCGGCAACTTCTATCTTCGTCGTCCGCTCGAAGATGTACGTGCTCACTTTTTATAAGTAATATTGCTGCGTAGCCACGCACATAATGTGCCAGACGACTCGAAGCACTGGCTTGCGCGAGGGAAATCGACAAATGTGTTTTATTCTGTATTGTTCGGTACGTGCGCATGGCCTAATCGTTATAATATCAGGCTTCTGTGCTGGATGAACCACGTTAGAAACCAACAATCTCAAATGTTTTCTCTTTTCAGAAAGAATTTATATGTCCCAGTCAAGGTCGCACTCAAAAGTCCATTAAATGGACAGACAGGAAGACAGGTGAAAACCGCAATGTAGGGAGAAGAGCCGCAGAAAGATCGCTTTAAAATTCTGTCATGTAACTCCTGAACGACTCGTCATTGTGCATTCGGTGGACGTATAAACTCATTGTATAGATCTGTTCACGGCAGCGTTCTTCACAATCTGAGTAGGTCTCCGTCAGCACGTCCACTAAAAATACTGCCACCTGAAGGAAAGTACGAGGTGGGTCTCAATCTTTCGGCGATGACTTTTCGAGCTGGTAGTAGCTGCACCCACCTCGACGACTTCCAGCCTCAGTGAAGGCAGTGCGATGGCGATGGCAGTGCGCAGTTAAGCGTGAGGTTGCGGTTTCAAGTACCAGCTTCTGCGACGGCATTCTGATAGTTACAGAACGTTTAAGCGCTGCTGTGCGAATTTTTCGGTGCCCGTTAAATTACTCCAAGAGACCAAAACTAATCTGGACCATTGCACTGCGACATTTCTCATAACACGCTGCCCAATTTCAGGATGTCACAATCCCATTACGTTTGTCATTTGTAGAAGAAAAATAAAACGCTGTTCTCTGTACGCAAGGCAGGTCGTTTCAAAGAAAATACGCTGATTCAGAAAACTAACATATGGCCGATAGGATGCAAATAAAATACGTTAGAGACGTTTCATAACGAATGAAAAATTAAGTACTCGGACAAACTTAAGTGATAGCACATTCAGATAACCTAGTGGTGGCAGAACAGAAAATAAAGTGATGTACTTTAATTTTGCTACCTGTCTTTGTGGAGCAGAATGACACCTCCCGGCGAGAGACTCCGAACGGCACCAGAACTTCCGAGTGGGTGATCCGGGACCAGGGCTCCACGTTGAAGTTGAGCTACCTGGCCTTCTTAAGATCCCGTCGCGCGAACACCGGGTTGACAAAACCCAAGGAGCGGCTACCGGGAATTCGTCTCTCTCGAGAGCAACTCTTCTTCACGATGTATTGCGCCCTGAGCTGCTCCATGGGTGTTGGCCTCGACACCACCACCCGACTAATGACAACCCGCCAGAAGTGCGTAGTGGACTACGCGACGACGCTAAAACGCTTCTTCGATGGGCCGTGTACGAATGCTACAAGAACGAATAGCCCGCACAAATGTAGCTACCTGTAGGCTGCTATTAAAAATTGGCGAAAATTTTAATTGAACACAGATTGGTTCTGCTTGCAGGAGAAACTGGTCTCTGTGACTGTGACAGTTACCTGCGTTTTGAAATCGAAATAAAAAAAAGATAGGGCGCTTATTGCTGCTTTGCTTTTCTTCACGTCTCGCCACAAGCTGGCGTTGTGTGATGCTGATCGTTCGATACAACACGCGGCACAGTCACTGGCTCGTTTCCTTACAGCAAAAAAAAAAAAAAAATCGCAGTCGCCTTTGTTTCAGCCCCTTGCCTTATATAACGTCTCAAACACGATGGCCCTGGCATCACTTGCTGGCTTCCAGCGCCCTCAATGCGACAAAGAACGACCTTCGATATTTGTCTCCCATAATTTCTGAGGCTACGTTGCGCCCATGATGAGGGCCACAGTCAAATGCAGACTGCTATTTTTTCTTAACAATCCTGGGAAAATCACACTTGCCAAGTCTTATATAGTGAACGACCAAGAAAATAAACTGCTATCTTCTAAAGGCTCTCAATTTAATTTTATAAATGTACTCACATGAGCACAAGTAAAGGACCAGGGATTTTCCGATAAAGCCAATTTTCTCCGAAGAACGTAACTTAAAATTGAGGACTGCACTTCAAAATTGGCATTGCTTACTTTCCAGTGCACTTGTCTGTGTCACTTCGTGCGTCTTAATTATGGAAAAATTAGGCTTTTTTCGGTGAGCCTGTGATCAGCATACATTTACTCACGGGGCTACGTCCCTTGGATCTATCGCTATTTTAGGTTAAAGAAACGACCTGGGGGGCTCTGTACATTTATTATAATTATGCCAGCTTCATCGATGTTGCCACGAGTAAGCGATATTGCTCTGACAGAATTAAATTACTATAACATTATATCTCTTCTCGCCAGATGTACTGGCTTTAAAGAAACTTGATGAATATTGTCGCCAACTGAACACCAGGAGGCATTTCTCACTCAACAGTTTCATTACTTAGCTTCAGGCAACACAGGATTCCATTCTTTCAATTACCCCTTCTCCTAAAGTTAAAAAATAAAATTAATTCCTGGGGTTGTACGTGCGAAAACCACGATAGGATTATCAGGCACGCCGTACTAGAGGATTCCCGAATAATTTAACCATCTGGGGTATTTTAATGTGCCTCCTAATGTCTTTATCTGTGCACCGTCACTGTAGCATGAGAACCTTACATAGACATCTGCACTGAGGTTTAACTATGCGCTGCTGAGCACGAAGTCGTGGGATTGAATCCCGGTCGCGGCGGCCGCATGTCGATGGAGGCGAAGTGCAAAAACACCCATGTGCTTGCGCTGTAGTGCAAGGTAAAGAACCCCAGGTGGTCGAAATTATTGCGCATTCCTCCACTACGGCGTGCCTCTTAATCGCCACTCATTTTGACCCGTAAAATCCCAGAAAGAAGAAGGTGAGGCAAAACAACCTGTTGGTTCAGATTAGTGCAGCTAATAATGATAAACACATGAAGCTAACAAGTATTTGTCTCTCTACGCACGTATGTGTGCGAAAAGCATGAACGAAGGCGAATGACAAAAAAACGCTTATTAGCGGATAGCCTCTGGACACTAGCAACTTCATATCATTCATGCGGAATACGGGTTATTAGATCGACAATGGTTTGTGCATGTGAGAACATGGTCGAAAGCGCAGTGGTTCCCAGGACGAAACTGTTGCTATTATGCGACAGAATTTTGCACCCCAGGTGCTTGCAGGTGAGGCTGTATGAGAGCGTACTGCGGACATCTGCGCCATTTGGCTTTGTATCCTGGCCCGGTATTGCTGTCATTGCGCTTTATCAGCATAATGATAGTGATTCTAGGAATAAAATGGACACTCCGGGCGAATTTTCCTCGTTGCCGTCGCCGTGATACTGCGTATGTTTAGACATGTACGAGAACAGCGACCCGAGTGGCGTACGCTCTGGGAGCGAGGGCAAGCATGCGAGGATGAACACGCGAAGAAGATGGCTTAATTTGCACTCTTTTCCCGCGCGGTGCATGTTAAAGATCACGTGCTCAAACGGGAACTAAGAGAGGAGAGCGCGTGTCTCCTCATCTAGCCCGGTCGTGGCTGCGCATGACTGTCCGCCCGGCTGAGCGCTTACGCGGCCCGCACACCGTGTGTTGAAGATAATATGCTGCGGGTGCCACAGCTGAGGACAAGCAGACAGGTCTGATAGCTTCATGGGCGTTGTTTTCCCACGCGCCTAAGGTTGCAATCTGAGTTCTGGTAAACCTTTATTGGGGACATACCAGAAAACAATTCTTGGCGAGTTTCGGTATTAAGTGCAAAGTTTTCTTTTTTGAAAATCTTTGGCCAACACTGAATGACAGGGAGCAAGCGCCAGTTGTTGCTTTTGATGCTTTAAAACTACAACAAATGATAGTTGTTTCAAAACAGGAAGACTGGACAAGGAAGAAGTTACTCTTTCTGAAACCACTTCAACAACATTTTCGCTGTTTGCTCAGAGGCGACAGACCGTAGCGAGATATCTGACAGCAGTGAACTCACGCACGTGATGTAAAGCAAATTAAATGTACACATATGGTTCACATGTGACGACAGTTGTCTATACAATTTCCAAGCTAAGGGTTACGTGGCTTGGGGTGAAGCCCACTTCCAGTGTTCTGCCTGGGGTAAATTTCCCCCTATTGCTCAAAAGTAATGCTTATTCTCGATGTGTTTGGCGCATTTAAATAGAAAATAAAAAATATTGGTTGGATAATTATATGCATCGTCATTAAAGGATTCAAATGGTGAAGTAAGTGGCCGCGCGAAACGTTCGCTCCCCGCTGCAGGCAATGCTCATCACGCCAACGTTGCGACAGTTAGTGCTCGTGTCACCTAATGTCCCTAGATTTCCTGCCCTTTTTTAAGTAGCGACATCTTCTCCGTCGGCCGCCATTATCTTCCTAGATAGCATGCGACCGTCCACGGCCGCTACTATCTGCGCTGCTCGCAGCAGCGTGCAAGTGATTGCGGGGGAACAGCGTTAGGAAGAACATGACTGCCGGAATGAGCACCGCCCAATGAGATTCATCGGCGGTGCTTCAAAGCTTGATTAAGAAAGCAAAAAAATATCTAGTGTCAGCGAGTGCGATCTGCCCGTGTTTGTCTGTATGTGCGTGACACCATGCTTGCTTAGTTGGTAAGCGAATGTTTACGGCAATTTACACGGAATTTAAAAGTAGCAATCCCACATCGTGTAATGGTCTAATACTTTGCTATCTCTATCAATGCTTTGCCTTTCGGCTCAAACGGAATTTCTGATTCTTTTTTTTTATTTCAAGTGTAGAATGCGTCAAACATCCTGCAGACACATTGAGTACCACAGCAGTTCTTTGTATGAATAGATCTCTAGGCCGGTTTTGAAACTCCGACCGAAGAAACGTATTCAAAACTACTGTCCGAGAATGTGTGTTTAAAAAGGTTGTACTTCATCGCGCTTTATTACGTGATAATTGGTCTGCTAATATTCACAGTGCCTACAAAGTTTAATAGAATGCCGCTAATCAGCTCAATCAAGTCATCTAGGGAGCTACATCAGCTACGATTGCACGTCCGTGCTCAGGCACCTTGTTCAATGAAAGAACGTTTCATCGTTCAAAGCTTTCCTTGATGTTCCACAGGCCTCAGCTGCCTCCTGTTACCTTCAGTGAACATGGTTACACTGCAAAACGTGCATTTAACTAGCGTTTAATCAACATTTTTGTGACACGTCGTCTTCATCGTTGACATTCTTAATGCTTCTTTTTGTATTAAATCCAGAAAAACCAGAACAAAGGACTGAAATTTCAAGGTACGGTACTGACACAAGAAGCCCGCACAAAAGTTACTTCTATGTGTACATATTTGAAGCATCGCTATAGTTACACTTCAAGCTGGTTGCGGAAATGACAACATGGTCATGACGTGCAGACACGCTGTCAGGAAGTAGATTTAGATGTGGAGCCTAGATTCTGGTGGCACATACCTACTCAGAGGGATTGGCCGTGGTGCCTACCCCAGTGACACGACGTTCAAGGACGAAACTGGATAGCAATAAATTGTTTTTGTACAGATTAAATAAAACATTTGAATGTTCATATCTAAGATACGGTATAAAGGTTATAAACAAGAATAAGGTGCTGAAATGCTGGCCAGCCGTCCTGAGGCACTTTATACCTGTTTATAACCTTTATACCACGTGTGCTACTCCATCTGTCAGCCCCGCTTTTGATTTTGAATATCCAAGATGACATTCCCGTTAAACTATTAAATCAAAATTTTAAATGAAATTGGACGTTTTCTTGCAAATTTTAAATAGCCGGTTGTAGGATTACTTTGCGCACTTGCCAATTAGTAACATAACAGCTACAAATGCTTCACTGCGTGAGCAGAAGGCTGGGGTTGGTTGGTTTCTTTAAGGCTTCCAAATTTCAGTCCGGGGTTTTAAGCTGAGCTTCTTTCGATTATTCTCGCACTGTGCAAGCTCCTCTTAAACGTAGACACCGCTATTGTAATCACAGATTATCTTTGCGGTTGCCTCATCAAATTCAGTGGAATCAAAACTGTTCCTATCATTAGTTCCGTAGCACTTAAATCATCTGATCACTAACAGTACTGGATAACTGTTGGCTATGCTTAAACCAGATGGTTGATTCGTTATTTAGGGAGATCATCTCTGAATGACCTCTAATTTTTACTCTTCCAGTGTTGGCTTACATCACAGTGACAACTGTAGAGACCGGATTTTAGGCAAATGCCTTTTTTGTTTCTTGCGCTGCTATCGCCCCACTTTGATATATGAGCATGAATTAGAGGTTAACAAGGGCATTGAGAGGGTTTTTATAGTGCCTATAAATGCTTATTTTGGCGTTTGTGCCTAAATGCCTATAAATGCCTATTTTCAAATTTCGGCGCCTATATGAACACTATTTAGCCTCAAGTTTCACTTTCGTGTGCAGTTATAGCCCGTTATTCATGTTACCGGGCATCATTGACTGTTCGGAACTCTATGGGGTTCAACCTAGTCATCTAGTTGAACCAACTCTCGGAAAACAACCGTTAGCAGTAGTGAAATGGGACGCGCCGCGGTTGGCGAATGCGAAACCGCGGATAGCCGTCAGGGGAAAGGAGAGTGAAGAGCAAAAGAAGAAAGAAAAATGTGATGGCACGCGGCTTTTGTTTCGTTTGTAATTTACTTTTTGAGGTGTACATGTTCACTGCCGTCGAGCGCTCCTTCTCAGCGTACAAGATCATTCTCAGTGGTAAAGAGGAACAATTTTGAATCCAAAAATCTGCAAATGGTGGTAGTTAGCTATTGTTTCTATAATCTTCACAGTGATTCTTAAGCTACGTTCCGTGAGCTCTGCAAACAGATTTCTTCAAACATGTGCACTTCAAATGGGCGGAAGTGTATTTGGCAGTGTTGGGCCCTATTGCCTGTACAATTCCGATAATGTCATTGTATATGAGAAAGTTGCCACAGTTGTACCTAACAGTCCTCATGTAAGAACATGTTAATTTCTTAATAAATTGTAGTCTCTTGCATTTATTATGTCTGTTTTTTGTTGTATCCTAATTTATTGCGTCAAGCAGACATAAAGTAACGCTTTTTTAAATCAGTATTCCCAGCTTTCAAGTATTCTTTTTCATGCTTGTTTCACTTTATGCAACGCTCGAGTACAGTGGCCATTGAACATGAACATGAGCAGTGCGCTTGTTGAATTACGCCAAATGATCGTCATTAGTCCAGCAGTTTTATGGTAAAATTGCACGGATATGTTCAACTGTTGGCGCCTTTGTGCCATCATAAACAATAACAGTACTTGTTTTTCTGTCGTAGATAGAGGTCGCGCACGTCTTCGTTTGAAATTATTTGCATTTATGTAAAAATTTATTACCTATATTTACGACATTGGAGACCTAAAACGTTGCTTTGCCTGCCTATTTTTGGCGCCTAAAATGCGCTTTTTTATTGCCTAAAGATCCGGCCTCTAGTGAGAAGATAACGAAAATTTGACATAAAGAAAGTCAATCTAAATATAAAGAACATCCTTCAGAAGCTTCCAAGAGATATCGCGTTTCCCTAGAGAAATTAATGGTGCCAATCGCGACAATTAGAGGCATTTATTACTAGAAAGCGTTGCAAAATCTACCACTAAAACTATATTTAAGCAGGTGTAGTCTGGTAATCTCTCCACTATGCAATTTTTGCGGGAAACTTAGATCTATCAGTAAATATTTTTAATTCTGCCGCCACTTCATAGTACAAAGAACAAAGGCTACATAAAGTTCCGCTTCGTAACTTTGGATTACATTTGTGCGCTTTCGTTTTGTTCTCATTGGTGCTTCGGCTACATGTTTTAGCCGCGAGGATGCGTTTGACGCTGTGTGATTACATTCGAGCTACACAATGGTTGCCATGCTGATGCCAGCTTTTTTTTAGAATTGCTAGTTTAATTGTCAACACTTTCGAGCCTAAATTATTCCGGGAACCCTATTTTACTACTTTAAATGTAATCATATACTTACGTCCTTCGAATTCTCTAACAAATATTACATTCTTCTCAGACTTTCCCACTTTTGAAGTTATCTTTCCGTTCCAATGAATATAATTGCGCTCAAATCATCCAATACTATGGTTACGTGCCATTTTCTTAAAGCTCATCAACACCGTTGTCATAAAAATGACAATAAATGCTATGGTTTTCTTCTTTACCCCTTCAAAAGGTGGAGTATGCTCCACAGTGGCTTTGTTCCTATAAATAAGAGATCATCAACATCATTGTTAAGTAGGCGTTGGCAAGTGATTGGCGGAAGAAGACGACGACAGTGGCAGCTAGTGAGAGGCAGGACGGTTGCCTCGTTCTTGCTGGTTCGACTGCAGCGTTCGATTCCTACGTTCCTGCGTTTGATCCCTGTAATAACATCTCCTGCTTTGGGGGCTTGGGTCAAGTATCGGGTGGTATTTTCTTTGTTCACCTTGATCTTACGTTACTCTTTTTATTTCCGTTTGAAGAATTCTTATGTGTTTTTGAGTTACTCAGCCTTGCTTCATGTCTGTCTCATCACCTGGCCTCGGGGCTTCCCCGTGGTCAGCCTCGGTGGCTCCCCAGGAGCTACCGCTTGAGTTTTTTCTCCGCAGTGGAACCGGCAACGTTCCCGTGGCCATGGTGCCTACCGACGGGGGTATAATTAACATGAAAAACCCGAAGACGATTCAGGTGGAGTTGCAGAAGGCGTCAACTCACTACCGACAGATCACTGAGGTCCGCCAGTTCGGCAAGGGAGGTATTTTATGTTGCTCGCCAGACCACAACTGTGCCAAGGAACTGCTCAATTGCCCAACATTCGCTTCACATCCGGTGAGATGTTTCGTCCCACCACATCTTGCATGCTCTAGAGGCATTGTACGAGGTGTAGACGTCAGTTTAACCCCTGAAGAGATTTTAGAGATGTTTTCGGTGGCTGGTGTCATCTCCGTTTACCGGTGTAGCCGAGTGATTGATAATAAGAAGACTCCAACTGAGTCAGTGATAATCACATGTGCTGGTACATTGCGACCGACAGAAATCAAGGTCTGGCCCCTTATATATAAGGTTGAAGCTCTAGCTCCACGCATTCTACAATGCGCCAACTGTTGGCGATTCGGTCACAACGTGAGGGGCTGCAGATCTGCGCCACGTTGCCGTAATTGCGGTGACAACCACAATTTCACTGATTGTTCATCCGAAGAAGAGAAATGCTGTCTCTGTAGTGGTGGTCACCCCGCTAACTACTCGAACTGTCCTGCGAGAACACAGGAACTTCAAATCCTGGAAGTAATTGAAAGGAGACGTTGCTCACGCCGTGATGCTGTTGCTGAGGTCCAGGGAAGATCTAAGGGATATGCAGGAGTGACAGCCCGTCAACAAATGGTTGCAGACTCGACCCTTTCCGATGCTATTGCGATAGCTGTCGAAAAAGCGCTCTCAAAGGCTATGGAACGACTAACATCAAACCTATCGGAGACTCTAGCTCATGTGATGACATCACAAATGATTCAGCTTTTCAGTTCTGTAACGAGCCCTAACACTAGCTCGCAGATTCCTACAAATCCCATTACATCGAACGCTGGGCACCTAATAGATCCCTCGCCAGTCATTGCAGAAAGCACTAAAAATGCAAGACCATCAACTTCAACTCAGCAGACCGACAACGGATGCTTCTCTGGATCAGTGTCGGAAAACAACCAGGACGTAGAAATGGATCTTCCGACGCTTAAACGCACAAGATCACCTAATGATAATTCATCCACCTCTGTCCCGCACTCCAAAACCAAAAAAATTGTTAAAGATAACATTTCTAAATCCGATGCTAACCCCAATTCTTCAATTTCTATCCATAAATCAAAACCCGCAAAACACGGTAAAGACAGTCTTTCGAAGAAAGATTTTTTAAAAGACAGTCTATTAGAGCAAATGATTTCTACAGTAGGCATTAATTCATCATAGGTGTTTTAAAGGTATTACAGTGGAACTGCCGTTCCATTATTTCTGCAGCCACAGATTTAGTATATTTTTGTTCTCAATTTTCTCCCGACATTATTCTTTTGCAGGAGACTTGGCTATCACATGGCCAAGATTTCCACATAAGAAACTACCGTTTATTTCGATTGGACCGTCCATCCAGAGGTGGAGGACTCGCTTTCCTGATAACAAATAAAATATGCCACAAAGCAACAATATCATATCAGTATATGTCTACGGAGTGCGAGATACTAGCAATAGATGTAACTATTCCTGGTTGTTCTCCGTTTTCTTTAGTTAATACATATTTTCCTGCAGGTGTTCAAGATATTCGATACCTTAATAACGTTGTCAAATCTTGTAGGAAAGAAATTGTGATAGCGGGAGACTTTAATTCACACCATGTGGCTTGGGGTTTCCGAACAGACTCATGTGGAAAAAGATTATCGGACTGGGCAATTAATCAAAATTTTTGTTGCTTAAACACGAAAACAGTTACGTTTATTCAAGGCCGTTATAAATCAGCATTGGATCTAACATTTGCCAGCGCGGGGATGTGCGTGACTTCCTGGTCTACAGTCGACTCTGCTTCAAACAGTGACCATCTACCCATTAGATTTGATATTCTGTGCCCTCTTACTTCTTTAGAGTCTCCGGCGCGAATTTTTGTCAATTACCAGAAATTTCAGAGTGTATTAAAAGCGACCCTCAACTCCCAGATAACGGTGCCGGATGACATCAAAGCCATGAGTCTTTGCGCGGTATTAAAAAGTTCATATAAAAGATCTCAGTTCAATATTAACAAAGATAAACGTACCCACTCTCCTTGGTGGAATTCGGAGTGCACGCGGGATTATAGAAGACGAAAAGCCGCTTGGAAAAAACTACTTTACAATCAGTCTCCGAGTAACTGGAGTGATTATAAGTTTGCAGCTGCCACATTCAAAAGAACTGTATCGAATGCCAAAGACGAATATGATAAAAAACATCATGAATTCCTCTCTAAGCCTAACAACAAAAAAGCACTGTTCAGATTCCTTCGGTATAGAAAGTTCATACCGACATCAGCGAATACTACATCGATAATTCTTTCACCACGTGAGACAGCTGCTTCATTAGAATTCATAGGAAAGGAATTAGCTCAACGCTTAACATCACGTTTGCCGAATCGACAATTAAGACCTCCCATCGCGGATGACTTTGTGGAAGTCACAGTGTCGGAGCTTTCCAATATCGTTAGATCTTTGCCTGCCTCAGCACCAGGTCCTGATGGCATTTCCAATGCCATGTTAAAAATTTTGTTTGCAATGTCTCCTGAGGAACTTCTAAACACCGTGAATTATTCTCTAAAAAATGCTTGGATTCCTCAAGAATGGAGGACAGCCAAAATAATTCCGCTACTTAAAAAACAAGGAGCTGGCTACAATCTTGACAATATTCGACCTATTTCTCTTACCTCAAATATGGTAAAACTTATTGAAAGAGTTCTATATGATCGCATGATCGATCATATATCTAAAAATTCGTTACTGAGCCCAAGTCAAATAGGTTTCCGTCCTGGTCTCTCTATTTGGTGTGCGCATGTAGACTTGGAAAGCCGTATCCAACTTGCTAGAAATAGAAAAGAATTGGGTGCTTTAGTGACTCTTGACGTGGCGAAAGCTTATGACAGTGTCGAATACCCACTACTACTGGACAGATTACAGTCCTACAATTTTCCGAGATATATAACGACATGGATTTTTGCATTTTTAAGAAATAGAAAATTTTATTGTTTTCAAAACGGCGTTTCTTCAACAAAATTCGATCAGACAAGAGGGGTGCCCCAGGGGGCTGTTCTGTCTCCTGTCCTATTTAACCTTTTGATGAGTTCAGTTCCACTGAGCCGGGAAGTTCATCTCTATGTCTATGCAGACGACATCGCATTTTTCGCGACAGCAAGAGACATCAATTCCCTTTATCTGTCCTTGCAAACATACCTCAGTATGCTAGAGACGTGGCTTCACACTCTTCACCTGTCTCTAAACGTAAACAAAAGTGCAGTCCTTGTCTTTCCGCTTTCCGGGCCGATACATTTATCTTTAGTATGTGATCAGAGAATAATTCCACAAGTAGAGTCGCTTAAGTACCTGGGTATCACATATGATGAAAAACTTAGCTGGCGTTCTCACATAGAAAATATTGCAACGAAAGGGACACGAGCTGTAGGTTTATTACGTAGAATCAGTAACCGGCGATCTGGTATGCGAAGTGACACATTAATTATGATCTACCGTATGTATGTACGACCGATTATAGAATTTGGATGTGTTTTGTTTTCCGGAGGTGCAAAATATAAAATAAGACCACTTGTTCTTTTAGAGAGAGAAGCTCTTCGAATATGTTTAGGCCTGCCTAAATTCGTTGCTAATAACGTGTTATACCAGGAAGCGCGCTTACCTTCTCTTCACACGAGATTCTGCATGCTTACGGTTCAAACCTACTTAAGGGCTTATGAGTCGCCTCTTAGACGTACAGAATATATATTTATTAGTGAACCAAATTCATTTTTTGAGATCACGTGGCCTCGGTTACATACCCCACAGGTTGTATTTGTGCAGGAACAATTAACACCTTTAAATGTTCACATTAGGGAAATCATTCCGTTAGATAGCTCCAAATTGTCCTTTAAAATAGAATTTGCGGATATTTTCCCCAATAACGCAAAACTGCTGCCACCAACATATTTGAATGCCCTTTTGCAAGATTATTTGGCCCATTTCCCAATAAATGTAATAGCGACTGATGCTTCCTCGTGTGAAGAGAAGGCAGGCGTGGGAATATACTCACCATCCCTCGATTGGTCTTTTTCACTTCGCCTGCCAGATTACACACCAGTTTTTCAGGCCGAACTTCTGGCAATCATTCTTGCATTGAGAAAGTTACCGCTATATGTTACAAAAGTTATTATTGTCACAGATTCACTTTCTGTATGCAGCGCGCTTAACGCATCTACAAATTTGACAGCTTTAAACACGTTTTATACACTAGCTCCTCCCCACTTAAAGTTAGTTCATTTAGTATGGGTACCAGGCCACCGAGACATCCAACTTAATGAAATAGCTGATTCTTTAGCACGAGCTTCTTTAAAGGGTCCGGTGATATCTGTGCTGCCGGCTACTGCGTATATCACTGCAGCCAGATATAGGCAGTTTGCTTTGACTGAAGACAAGAAAAGCCTCGCACTAGCAAAATCAACAGACTTTATACATCTAAATTATTCTTGGAATCGACAGTGGTGTCCCAACCGGCAATTCGAAGTAACACTGACAAGACTGCGTTGCCGTATTCCACAACTAAATTTTTACTTGCACAGATGTGGTCTGGCGGCATCACCATTATGCTACCTCTGCAATGAACCAGAATCTATTGATCACTTTTTACTATCCTGTCGGCGGTTTTCTAATCATCGACAACGATGTTTAGAAATCCCACTTCGTAATCTAGGACTGCCGTTAAGCAGTTCAGTTTTACTCTCACTTGGAGCCACGGTGTTAGGATATGGCCACGGGAATGTTTGCCGAGCCATTTATAACTTTTTATGTGACACAAAAAGATTGCCTTATTAATATTTTCCCATTGTTACGCGATTGCTTTATTTATCCTTCAATAAATTATAGCTTTAGCAAATTCAAAAAGTAAAGTCATAAAACCACAATTATGTTATTATTATTATTATTCAAAATCTACGTATTTCCTTTGCTGTATTTAATTTATTATTAAATTCATATTACTATTCCTATTCAGGCAAGGCTGACTAACTTAGTAAACACTACTAAATTCTTTTATTATTGCTTTATTTCTCATTTTGAATTACTCATTTATTTTTATTCTTATACTTATGTATTTATAAATTAATTTATTTCAAATTTCTATCATAATACCACCCGGTTCGTGGCCTATCCCCCTCAGTGGGTTGTGCCAAGTATTGAGGCATCATCATCATCATCATCATCGTTCTCCTGCTGCGCCCCGACCGAGTGACGTTTTCCCCCCAGACGTTCCCCGCAGGTACAAGGCATTGCTGGTCTCGCCGTGTCTATCCGTCACACTGACCCTATCCTCACCGTCGTGACCAGTCGCTGGACGTCCTCGCCTTGCATCCGCCACCTGCACTTCATAAACCATGGGTGGGCATTCGCATCTACTTTTTGAGAATAAGCATAGGCCTCCCTGTCGACGTTGAGCTGCGTCCCACCACTATTCAGTGTTGTCCTTGTTACTGCGTAACGCGGAACAACGCCCGAGCATATGGCTAAGATCTATGGAGTCGTTATATTTATTGCATGCTGTAGGAGTAGAGCTCTACGCAGTGTCACATTAGATGAGCAGCAATGGGCAGGCCAAAGCGCCCGCGAAGCGGCCGAAAGGCTATACCTTTCATTCCAATGTAGGAGCTAGGAAACTAGCGCGACCTAAGGGACCTTAATGAAGTTTTTACATCCATCCATCCATTCCTATCGACGTTAGCGCTATTGCGAATAATATTTAACTAAAAATATTGCTACTTGTTTTTGCAATAAATATGTGCATATTTATTTATATATAGACATAACGTCTATTTTACAGCGTAAGCTGTTATGGGCTCATTCCAATAGCCGATTCGGGTCGCGATGATGCCGCCGCCGCCCCGTAACCGCTATCCGCTCTCCGCCGGGTTCGAGCCCAGGCCCGCTGCGTGGGAGTCGGATACTTTACAACTGAGCCACGCAAGCGCCTGATTTCAGGCCGCAGAAATGTTCCCTTTAGACGCGCCCTATAGGCAGGTGCGCAGGCGCAAACGACCCGAGCCTCCGCCAGTATGGTGGCGCCGTCTGGTTAACGTGCCTGCAACCGCCGCGTGCGACGAGATGCGATTCAGACGAGGCGCGCAATCAACGCTATCCTGATGTTAGATGTGCGCCACGTATTCTGGGTACCTCTTCGGTACACGTTATGGCGTCTCCTCGCAAGGCACGAACCGCTGCTGCTGAAGCGAATCGTAGAGCTACGTGCGCGGCTACAAGCAGGCATCATCGGGCTCAGCAGACTGCTGTGCAGAGAGCATTACAAGCCGCAGCTCGCCATCGGCGCTGGGTGGACAGTTCAGATTGTTCTCGTCAAAATCGAGGCGAAGACACTTTGCCGCGAAGACCTTGTTGTGCGTGGTGCCGAAATTGGAGCTATACTCTTGCCCCGCTCAACCAGCTTACGCTGTGACTGTGCTGTGTCTGCCGCGCAGGCTGTAACGTTTTTGCACATAACGTCTATTTTCCATTTTTCATTTAGGAATTGCAGAGAAAAAAAGATAATTTCGTGTTGCGTGGCTTTGAGCACACGGATTTTAAACAAGACGGGAAGAACCTCATCGGTAGGTGCGAAGGGACTGGCCCATATTTTAGTAGCTGGAATTACTCGACGCCGTTGAACTTGATGCAAAAGCAACGCGCGACCTTTGGGTACTTTTACATGAATTCGAAAAAGAGAGGCCGAGTCGGCTTCTCGGGCCAATATTAGCTGGTCGGTTTCACCTAAACGCCAGCAAGTCAAGCCAAACCAACGTCGAGCGTGCGTTGTCTCGCCTGGCCCGCTTTGCAAGATGCATATAAAGGCGGCCGGGGCGCGCGGGGTCACCTCGATCTCTGACTCGACCCTCTCGTGCCGAGTTTATGTAAACGAGCCTTATCAATTACATCGTAATAGAAAGAGGCGGAGTAATTTTAGCCATACGGGATTCTTTAACGTGCCCCTGTGCCCCATATTAAACGATTCTACCCCTATCGGAATTTAGCAGCTAAAGCCAGGGATCACACATACGACCTATTTATTAGCAACAGCAGGCCACAGCCACTGAGCAACCACGGGGATTATGAATTGAATTTAAGCGTGACGTGCATTTTGTAACTAAATTTGTGATGATTCGCCTTTCTTTTCCGTATGTTAACTGCTATTCCTACATATCAGACTAATAGCTTTGACAGATGCTTCCCTGGAAATGACACCCCTAAAACGTATTGGACACATGGAGAGTTTGATGCTTCAGAGGCGCTTAAGTTAGGCGACTGGAAATTGCCCCAGTAACAATTATTGAATCATTTTGGTTTTCTCGTTACGAAAGACCGCTTACGACAAACCCATTGCTCGTGGCGCGCGACGTCCTCATGTGAACGATCCGGTAAAATTACAGTGCAGCAGCCTCATCTTTGTAAAATAAACACACTTGCTTCGGGTAGCGCACTCGAATAACTTACAGTGCGATTTTTCAACTGTACCTGAATTGACAGCGGGTCTCTTTGCTTGCCTAAATGGACTTTCAGTGAGGATGAAATCCTGAGTTTGCGGTTCACAGTCCTGTCAGATCTATTCCACAAGCTACAGCACCAAGATGATCTTACATTTAAAAAAATAGGCGGCACACCCATTTTTTAGAGATCATCGGAGACCTTAGTGCGAGAACCAATATTTCTTATGATGGGTGTGTAATTAGTCACAATGTTTTATCGATCGTTATGATTGTTATTCTATCGCCACGCCATATCCCATCTGATCCGTTAATCACAAAACCTTATGAACAGATCAGCAGGCACACGAAGTGGCAATATTGTTGCTAAACAAAATTCCGAATGATACGATACAATCTAGTTACTAACAATCTAGTGATACAATCTAGGATACTAACAATATCCCTACTATACGGGTTGCAACATCGTTACGCTCAGACAGTTGCCGGTTGCGTATTGGGATGCTATCGCATTAATATATTTAATGCTACATATCTCTTGTGTAACCTTGGTGCATCCATACTCAGTAATTAACCCAGAATGGCCACATGCCAGTATCATATATGCAATGCCGAAGTTGTCTGTTCAAGCACATATAGCCAGTACTACATTCTCAGTGACCGAAGTTATTTCCGCTAGGCCAGATAATCGCCAGCAGTAATTTATCTATTCGGGCAGATTCCCCGTGGCTGATCGGCAAGACAGCAGTCAGCACGTTCCGAGTGGCTCAAGGAAGTTCACAACTTGGACCACTGGGTGACATAGGTTATATAGAAAAGACAAACCTGGAAATGGGTAAATTTCTGACAGAATGTTAATCTCATTAAAGTAAGCCGGCAAAAATAATAGCCGCTGGCACTGAAGCATATCGCAATTATTGCTCGCAGATTACGAAGTGCCAATGGCACTCTTCCCGTAGTGGAATATATTCCTCATTGGCCAGTGGCATTTCGTGATTTTGAATATTTTCTCTGGTGTCACTGAATTCAAACGAACTTCTCCAAGCTGATTAGAATTTCACTGTCAAAGGAATACGAACAGCAATTTGCTTAGTGCAATGATTTCTTATAGAATAATAAACATGACCCCACTGTGGCGCCTGGTGGACCTGATCCTTGCCGTCTACTAAACGTCAACGCTGCCTAGAATAATGAAATCAATCGTGTTAGGCTGCGATGTGGCGAAGGCTCTCTTCATGGTAAAAGTATATGTAGTAGTTGCTGTTGTGGATAATGTTATTGTTTGTAGGGAATGATTCATGGTCTGCAACGAAGTTCGGAAAACACTGTGCCCAACGGAATGACTCTTTCTGAAGTGAAGAGACAACGCCCTACTTTATAGCGCGAAATTATTTTGTACTAACCTCCACATTGACAATCTGGCTCTTTTAATGGCACAGGGTGTTTTGAAGTCTATACATTTTAAGGCAGTCTTTTCTCAGCATGCAAACGACTGATATTTTTGAACAAATTTAGCTAGTCATCACAACGTTGAAAATCGTGTCGAGATCTCGCAAGTTAACCATATGACTTCCAGAAGTGTAGAACGGTAGGCTTGTCAGTGATTAATCACTGTAGGTACAACCCGAGGAAGACAGGACAGGCAGGAATAGACACACACTGCGCTTAGTGCATCTAGCATTGTCTCGGTTTTCTTCACCCTATGCCTATTTTCATAACCATATCACATCTTGGCTCGACCGCTAGCGCATTCTATGGGATTACACTTTCTTGTCTATACCTATCTTCACAGTGAAACACTTTGCACCACTTGCTTTACTAAAGCTTTTCAATGTTTCCTTCATAATTGGAAATGCTGTTGAGAAAAGAAGTGTTGATATGTGCCTAATTTGTCTTAATATTTGTCTCTTCAACAGGTGACGAACCGGCCTCAGTAAGTAGAAAATTTATGAAGACAATGTTTTTTCCCACAATTCTCCAAGAAATCGCTTAACTATAGAACCAGAACAATGCAACGAAGGTTCGGCCGACCGTAACATTGAATAAAGTGAATGCCGTTCGTACCTCTACGAAGAAATTGTGGAAAATATTCCTTATGCGCGGCAATGAACGTACTTCAGGCCACTTTGTTAGCCAGAATTGAGATTGTTAAATACCCGCCGCGGTGGCTCTGTCAGCTAAGGCGTTGCGGGATCACGTGATCGAATCCCGGCCGCGGCGGCGGCATTGAAATGGAGGCGAAATGCAAAAACACCCGTGTGCTTGAGTTATAGTGCACGTTAAAGAACCCCAGGTGGTCAAAATTAATCCGGAGCCCTCTGCTACGGCATGCCTCATAATCAGAACTGGTTTTGGCACGTAAAACCCCAGAAAGAAGAAGATATTGATAAATGTATGAAACCCATATGAATTCTTTATGTGAATCAATATGTTAAAGTACAAAAACTTGGCGTAGCTGCCACGTTCTCAAGGTAGTTTGGTTACGCAGCAAACGCTCAGTCAACAGTTTACGTCGGGATCTCGCAAAAAAAAAAAAATATTGGATTTTCCAGTAGTTTGTGATCACAGCCAGTAAAACCATAGAATACTGTGCAACAACGTGGTTTGCATACAGGCTAGATGCCCAAATGCATGGCTTCGTTTCCAGGTTAAGAAACATTACTCTTTCGTAGAGCAGTCATTAGACTAATAGGCTGAATGGGCGCTTATTTTGATGCCAAATATTTTGCAGCACTATCGAAATCGGTGGTCACGAATTATTAGGCAAATTCATTGATTGTTTTGTTGTAGCTTATATTGCACAGTGTCAGAAAAAGAGAGATAATCACATACGGCTGGATAATCACAAGTGAATGCATGCGTCTTTCATTTGAACTTAAGTGGGTCGCGTGTGACCCCTTGCTTGTATCTCTGTCCGTGGCCATCGCACGTGGTGCAGTGAAGCCATGAGCATTTCACTGCAGCCCGTTACGTATCATTTGCTGCGGAGAGATATATGCTGCATGAAACCCAGGCAAGCGTCGGTTTTTTGCAGCATACTGAACTTAACCAAACCACTCAACTAATGACGTAGGGTGGCGAGGAAAACGACTCCCCTGCCCCTGCCCCTGCTGCTGCTCAAGCGAACTCTACCGCAGCGCTTGCCGACGCTACCCCAGTGGCACCCACAGCGCTGGTTCCAGCCACGCGTGAGCCAAAGTTCTATTGTATAGAACACAGCTGAGACCCGAAGACGAGCGGGGATACAACGGTTTTGAATTCGTTAGCATTATTTGGGTATCTATCTATCTATCTATCTATCTATCTATCTATCTAACCGTTTTGCCGCCTACCTGGGTTACTCGGTAGCTCGTATTCGGATGGGTAGCACATCGGAGTGCTATGCTGTGTACGTGCTGGTCTTCAACGAACCTCTTACACACCCACTTGGGTCACTGTAGACGCGGGACCGCTGTTCTGACGTGGACTTGGACCACCGGTTATGTGATACTCGGTCTGTGCTGGCCTCATTCGTGCCAACTTGGGTCGCTGGGTATGCGCCAGTGGGTGTGAGCCGCTCTTGAATGGACGTCTTTGACGCCAACTTGGGTAACTAGGCATGCGCCATTTGAGAATGTGCCGCCCTACAGTGAAGAAAACCATCCCTTAAATTTCTCCGATGCTGAGGGGAATCGAGCCCAAGTCACAAGGTTTCCTCAAAGGCAGCAACCCGATGCATTCGCAGGCTGCATCACAAGTGTACTAGTTATGCGCCCTTTTTAACTGAATGCCTTTCACGCCTGCACTTTACCGTTCTGCACCACGAATGCACGGAGTATGTGCCACTCTTCGCAGAACTTTCCGCCAGCTTGGCTCGCTGATTATGTGCCACTGATCATGCGACGCGTGAAGGAACAATTCTCAGCGTTCGCAGGCACCGGCGCGCCGCGCTTCTGGTCTCGGAGGCGCTGACTTCTTTGGCAGCGCCACTAGATGGTGCTGCATGTCCAGAAAGACGCACGAGCGAGGAGCCCGGTGGTCGAATGACGCGTTTCTCGGCGTTACACTGGCGCACCGCGCATTTCGGAGGTCACGTGCAGGTTTCGTGGTGGTGGCGCATGGTGGCGTCGAGTGTTCCTTTGGAGCACGAAAGAGGAGCCCCGCTGGAGTACACGACTCGTACACAACTCGATTCGACGGTGGAAATACTTTGGTCACTATTTTAATTCAATGCTAACTAACGCCTTACCGTCGGCAGTTATCGTGAGATGGGTTCTGCCGCAATTTTTTTTTCAATTTGGTCCATATTATCTATTGGCATGTTGCGAGCGTGAAGCATCCATTTTTTTAGTGACACTGAAGAAATTATTGATTTTAACTTTATTAGTAAAGTACGCTTGTACAATACCAAAAAAATCACCGCATATCCACGAAGTGAATCATGATGAGTGGAGCGAAGCAGTGCGGTGTGTCATATGTGGCGATATATATGTGGTGTGTGATATGTGGCTGCATTGCAGGGACCTTGCCGGCTACCAAGGAATCTTTTCACGTCGAGCGAACCACGTACTCACTGTGATAACCACCGGAGAACACTTGCAGCAGCACTGCGACGGCGTTGACTCGCGACTGTTCGTTTTGTATGCTGCCGATTTTGGTCACCGTGTTGCTGATCCACAGGCGATCACAAACCTTGCAGCTGTGTCCAAAACTGCGATCGAGGAAATCGCGCTTGAACCGCGCATCGGCGCCTCCCGTCTCCTGGTAGACAACGCTTCTGGCGTTTAGCCGCTGCTTCCCGAGCGGTGGCTAAACACCTCCGGGGTAGCAGCTTGTCGGCGTTGCCGCCGCTTTCCTCGCTCTCGCCTCCGGAGTAGCTTGCTGTCGGCGTTGCCGGCGGGCCGCCGCCACTGGGTCCGCTTGGCGTTTTTGGCGCTTTGCCGATGCTTCCCACGCCCTCGCCGCCGCAGTAGCTTGCTGTCTGTGCAGACGCAGAGCCGCAGCATGCCGCATCTTAGGTTCGTCCATGACAGTAAGAGATTGTGTGGTCTGGAACGATGGATGTATGAGGCTGAACCTTTTAAATCGGGCGGTGGCACACGCCATCGCAGTGGCACACAGCAGCGCCATGTCATGTACAGACGTTGGGCCGCTGCATGCAACGTTTCATCCATGACAGACAGATGGCGTGGCAGTCGATGTGAGAACAGACGACGCCGGACGGACAAGGCTAGACCCTAAGGAGCTTCGCCCCTAAATCACCACTCTTATAGCGCGTTCACAACGACAAGCTTTATATCGTGAGAGGCGCGCGCAGTAGTGGGTGAAATGGTGGGCGTGATGTGCTGAAAGTAGCCGAGTCAGTTATCGTAGGTTTGTTCCAAATATATGGTTAGTGCAAGGGTATATCATTTGTGCCTAAAGAAAGGCACTACACGCACAACAAACGCACACTTTATATTACATGTGCAATTACGGCAGCGAGCTTCCATTATTATTAGGAATCGGACTAACGCCTTCTTTGGCTCCGGGCAGCTTTAGCAACGCAAACACTCGCACGGTAGCTACAACGATTGGTTTGCCAGCCAAAAACGCCGTGGTGATCATGCTCACAGCTACTGTGTGCGCATGATTGTATACTAGCTGTCTGGACTATTCGCTACGTAGAGCAAGATGTGATTAGTGCTCAACCGGTTATACATACACAAAGCAGGATAAACCAGGTTCTTATTCACAGACAAATGAATTTCGCAACGGACTAGCATGATAACGTTAATTTTCATCAACGCAACAGCACAGAGCAAGAAAGAAGGCAAAGTACTGATGGTGAAATCCCGATTCGGTTAGTGCCAACATGGGAAACACACACGCCCGCTTAATCCACAGCTATATTATTACACATGACGTCCATGTAGTAGACAGTACCACATTACAAAATTGTTACCAAGTATAAAATCGTCGTGGTATATAAGGAAACGACGGGATAAAGAAAAAACGGGTGTATTTTAAAATATTCGCTACAAAGCGGTAACTTGTATGGAAATATTCACGTACATCAACCGCAAAAAGGGGAAGAGGAGAGTACTTAACAATTTTACACGACACTTTCGTTGTCTTAAAGTCTAACACGCAAAGGTTTTATCAGTACCTAATTAAATACTGCAGTTTCTTACGGTAATGACTAGCCTCAATAATGCGAAGCAATCTTGTTGAGTTAGACGGGGTTTTGCAGCCGAGTACGGACCAATTTTTGGGGCCGATCTTTAAGGCACTGCAGCCTAAGACACCATCTCAAACAGTGACCTATGACTACATTAGCAGCGACAAGCTGTTACTAAACGTCCAGATAGTGCTCAATGTGCAATAACTTATCGCTTCACATATACGGTCTCAGATTGACGCCGTAGGGCACGTGGTTATTTCCATAATCGCGCACCGACGTCAGCAATGACGCACACTGGACTTGCTCCGCCCTAACCGGGTAATCCACCGAAGAAACCATCTGTTATATCACTGGTCAAAATCACAAACGTCACAAACGGTGAACCGATGAATGGAATAATCATGTCATGTGATGTAGATATGTTTGATTGTACCTTCAAAAATATAAAATGTTTGAAAAAAGTTTTGCTGCGACTTAACAAATTAACAACCAAATGGGTATAGACGATTCGCCACCTCTGCAGGGGGCATCTTCAGCGTGCACTGACACAAGGGTGATTCCACGAGAGATCAACACGGGTCCAAAAATTCATATTTTAAATTTAATTCAATATTTTATATTTTGTGGGCATATCACTCGGTAGTACGAAAGTGAACTTGCATTCTCTGAGAAATGGATACTTTAGAAGAAAAAAATATCAGAATTCTTCAAGTTGCACGCGCCATTTACATGCACCGGGCATTCTCGCAAATTCACAACAATGTCAAATACAAAATATTACGGCTACAAAGAATGCATTTTCTTGTGTAAAACGTATACGTAAAGAAGAGTCAACAAGCGTTGTTTGAGGCTTCTGTGCAAAACGGAAGTGTTTTAGAAAAAAATTCTTAATTTGCCACACTTTTCGAAATTTGCTATATTTACGAGTTTTTATCTACTAAACTAATGAATGTAGCCTTTTGAAATTTGGTGGACTATGAGACCTTAACCTTTATAACGATTGTGCTAAATATTGTTGCTGTAGCACAAATTTCCATTTTTACAGTTTGCCTCAAATGTGAAGTTTTGATGAAAATGAACACTATTTAAAAATCAAAATAAAAAAACCCATCGTTAATTTTTCTCAAAATTTCGTAAACAGCTGTCCACAGACACTGGAAAAATAACATTATAAAACATCTTGCATTATTTTGTTTTTAATGACAATATATGTGGTAGAAAAGAGAGCTTCGCCGGGATGCAGCAAGGTGCTAAGAAATAGGGACATCGGGGTAAAAAGAACGTCCATTAGCCTCTGACTTGCCTTAACTTGGCCATGATTGCGACACAAGGGTAATTTTACCCTCATGGTCAATACTTCTGCATAAAATACCATTTAGTACAATACTCATTCTCTTGAATGTGAGTAAAGATACGTCAATAGAGCAACCTTTACATGGCTCGCTTTATTTAACAAGTGTGCGTAGCTTGCAGTGCAGATAATTGCAGATGTAACGGTGAACACCCTGTGCATGTACACAAATAGACAAAATTTACGGTAGGTAAAATTCTCTAAAAATTTCGCACTCGCCATGGCTCTGTCGGATACATCATTATACAGTATAACCTAAGATACGGTGATGGGGGGGGGGGGGGGGGGGTAGCTGGCAGATTGTGCCAGTGGCTGCTCTCTTCTAGCACCCCTTTACAAAGGGGGTTGAATAGGTGGAAAGAGGCGCGACACTTCCCTCTCTCCGAAACTTATGTGTTTTGGGAAACATTACCCATTCCGCACACTCTTAAGGATATTGGTCTACAGTGCGAAGCCTCAAGCAGAGCATTTCTGTTTTTATTGAAGTATTGGCAGGCACAGATGAACTGATCCGCGTTAACAGGGAGGGGGGGGGGGGGTGTTTGCGGAACTAGTTCTTACTCTATGAAACAGCGTATAGCTTCTGCGTGACAGATTCCTTAAACCACTCCTGGATGGCGAGGTGATATTCAAAGTGCTCAGAAGTCTTTATATAAGGGGTTATTCATTGGCACTCCTAATTTAATCTGCTGCATCATTGCCTGCAAGTCCACCATGTGGCGGTATCCACTGAAACTTGACAATGAAATGCCTATTGCTGAGCTCCTTAGCTAACATCAATGACTGTCGGCTGAACTTGCTGCCATACAATGCACGGGATAATTGTTGGAGCACCGCTGGCAAATCCGAAAGGATGATAGCGTGCTGAGAACGCATCTTCAGTTTACGAAGCGTTGCAGTAATGGCGGCTCTCAGACCAACTGATTCAGGGGGCCAGATCACGCAGATCTAATGAAGCGAATCTAATAAAGCTTGCACTTAATAGGAAGCTATCGCTCGTACCCAACTCCGACGCCGCTTATTGAAATACATGTAAAACGCAGAAATGATTTCCTGAGATAACCACTGGGCCGATTTTACTTAAATTTGTTTCTCATCAGAGAGAAAGGTAAATTCTAGTGACTGTCGGACTCGAAATGTCGATTTCTGGCCTGCATTACTTAACTGTAATTTTCAAGAATTGGTAAGTTTGAAAAAAATAGAAGCACGAAGTTTACAAATTCGTAGCTCTGCACCTATATAAAAGATATCGCAGACCTGTGAACCGCATCTATTCGAGCATTCAAAGCAGACAAATTTGATATGTCAATTTATTTCTTACATGAATTTGTTACATTGTTTACAAGGATTTTGCACAAGTTCTACACACAAAATAGTAGTCTATTTTAAAGCCATGTAGAATATAGCAATTTTGTACACTTTAGATTTTCTATTCGGTGCAGTTTACAAGATTGTGATATCATGTTTCATTGCTGAGTTAGAGTTGTAAATTTGATAGTTTTGTTTTCTGAAGCTCTGCTATTTTGTCAATTTTATTAAACAGTTGACGACCTAAATAAAAAAATCGCAACCAACAGCCACTAGAGTTTCACTTTTCTTTTAACTTCAACAAACGTCATCAAATGTGGTGCAGTGGTTGCAGAGAAAAACGAATTCTCGTTTTACATGTATTTAGATAGGAGCACCCAAGCTAAAGCTTCCTCTTAAGGCGGCGGCCACACCGCCAGCAACTTTCAACGTATTTCGCTTTACCACCTGTTTGCCACTGCCTCGCACGGACCCACTCCCCATTCTACCGCACACTACCAACTCGTTCAAAAGAGATGATTTTTAGAAGAGCATCATCTGAAAGCACTAACAAAATATGGGCGCGAATGATGGCCCAGTAGCACAATTTACGTCAGAAAGTTAGGCATTCCAGAACTGCGTGCTTGCAATCATAATACTAGTTTACCAAAACTGCCCTTGTGTCGCACTCATGGCCAAGTTTAGGGAAGTCAGAGGCTAATGGACGTTCTTTCTACCCCGATGTCCCTATTTCTTAGCACCTTGCTGCATCCCGGCGAAGCTCTCATTTCTACCACATATATTGTCATTAAAAACAAAATAATGCAAGATGTTTTATATTGTTCTTTTTCCAGTGTCTGTGGACAGCTGTTTACGAACTTTTGAGAAAAATGAACGATGGGTTTTTTTATTTTGATTTTGAAATAGTGTTAATTTTCGTCAAAACTTCACATTTGAGGCAAACTGTAAAAATGTAAATTTGTGCTGCAGCAACAATATTTAGCACAATCGTTAAGCAGGTTAAGGTCTCATAGCCCGCCAAAGTTCAAAAGGCTACATTCATTAGTTTAGTAGATAAAAACTCGTAAATATAGCAAATTTCGAAAAGTGTGGCAAATTAAGAATTTTTTTCTAAAACACTTCCGTTTTGCACAGAAGCCTCAAACAACGCTTGCTGACTCTTCTTTACGTATACGTTTTATACAAGAAAATGCATTCTTTGTAGACGTAATATTTTGTATTTGACATTGTTGTGAATTTGCGAGAATGCCCGGTGCATGTAAATGGCGCGTGCAACTTGAAGAATTTCGATATTTTTTTTCTTCTAAAGTATCCATTTCTCAAAGAATGCAAGTTCATTTTCGTACTACCGAGTGATATATGCCCACAAAATATAAAATATTGAATGAAATCTAAAATATGAATTTTTGGACCCGTGTTGATCTCTCGTGGAATCACCCACAATTGAGGGGAGGTCCCAGTCTACTTATCGCACACGTCCTTGTTAACGTCCGGCAGGGGGCCACGGATCGTGTTGCACGCCGATGCCTCATGGCGGATGAACCAGGACTACAAAAGTTTTTTACCCCCCCCCCCCCCCCCAATTTTGGTCTCGGGCCTGTGTGGTTGCATTGTCAAGGTCGAAACTATGACCTGTCATCCCGCAGTGTTAGACAAGTTCCATCTTAGAACGTGTTGCATAGGTGGCCTTGGCAACGCCTCCTTTGTTTTCTCTCAATCTTGTTGCCCCTTCTCTGCCCGTTCCGCTAATGTAAGTCCCGTCACAATCCCCGCTTCGGAATTTCTAGATCACTTCGAACAGACTATGTAGATGATGGGAAAACAAAACTCCTGGAATCGTGGTTCATGCGTCGTGACCCATCGGCGTACAACACTAACCGTGGCCCCCTGCCGCACGTTTACAAGGGCGTATACGATAAGTAGACCGGGATCGAACCTCATTAGTGTTAGTGCAGACTGAAGATGCTACCTGCATAGGCGGCGAAACGTCTTTACCCTTTTGGTTGGTAATTTATTATGTTGTGGTTAAGTCGGAATAAAACTTCTTTCCAATCATGAATTCACCCGGGTTTTGGAACACTTTTGCGACAATTTAAAAGTTTAAATTTGTGCAAAATCATTATCCTTCGCCCGTTATCGTTGTTTGTTTGTTATGTTATTGTTAAGTCAGAATAAAGCTTTTTTGCAATGGTGAATTCACCCGGGTTTTGGGACACGTTTGCGCCAATATAAAAGTTTAAGTTTGTGCAAAATCATAATCTTTCGCCGTTTATCGACGAGTGTTCCCTACAGGCCACCTACTAGAAAAAATGTTCTTCCCTAGTTTCGGTCTTGAGGACAAAGTTTCAGGCTAAATGCCTTCGGCCAACACTTAGTGACAGGCAGCAAGCTTTATTTGTTGGTTTAGAGCAGGAGCGCCAAACGAGGAAGATGTTTGGCGCACGAGTAGCTTTCTTTTGAAAGCACGCTAAGAAGAGAATGCCGATGCAAGAGCTCTGACAGCAATGATGCCACGTCCGTGGTATAAAGCAAATTAAATGTGCACCTATAGTTCACATAGGAAGAAGGCTGTCTGTACATCTTCCAAATAAAGCCGTAGGTGCATTGGGGTGAAGCCGACTTCCAGTTTTCTTTATGCTGTTCTCTCTCTAATGCTGAAAAAGTTGCCGCAAAATATGTTTTTCTTTTCGTGGATTGTGCTTATTCTCGACCTGCTTTGCACATATTGATAGAAAATAAACATGTTTTGTCGATTATTGTGCGTTCAATAAAGGGTTTACATTGCGGTGTCCTATAAATATTTTGTCTTCCGAAACAATGGTGTGCGTTTCGCTTGATAAGATCGCCACGGTTTGTGAGTGCTCCTCTACTACAGGACCACAAGCTTCATATTTCATAGCGCCCGAAGGAGTAATGGCTACCAAATTTTTAATCGACAATTTCTACCATCCTACAGATCCTAATACATTCTTATATAAATTAAATATAGTAACTGTACACTTGTCATCAAGATCCACCGACACACCAACTCAGAAGTGCGTAGATATTTTTATGCGCTCAAAATATTAGATAATAATGGAAAATAAAGTTGTTAATGGCGCGTCGGGAGGCTAGCACAGGACTGCTTTTCACGCACCATGAAGGAAGAGTAAACGCTGCGGTTCGCTTTCACAAATAAATTTTTGTGCAAATCCCAAAAAATACACGTACGATTGTGCATCGTATGTTTATGTACAATTGTAAAATCATATTTGAACACCGTAGATAAAAAAGTCACAGGCATGCGCGCACACGCTGCACAGTCACAGCGTTAAGCTGGTGGAGCGGCTCAAGAGTAGCTGCCATTTCGGCACCACGCACACCAGGGTCTTCGCGACAAAGTCACTTCGCCTCGTTTTGACGAGAACGATCTGAACTGTCCGCCCGGCGTCAACGGCGAGCTGCGGCTTGTAATGCTATCTGCACAGCAGTCTGCTGAGTGCCGATCAAGCCTAGTTGTAGGCGCGCACGTAGTGCTACGATTTGCTTCTTCAGGAGCGGTTCGTACGTTGTGAGGAGACGCTATAGCGTGTACCGAACAGGTATCCAAAATACGTGGCGCACATCTTACATCGGAATCGCGTTGATTACGCGCCTCGTCTGAATCGCATCTCGTCATTTGCGCTTGCGCACGATGTGTTTGCAGGCACCTTATCTAGAAGGCGGTGGCCGGCGGTGGCTGGGGATCACGTTTTCTTTTGTTTTTGTTTTTTATTGCGCGCCTCGTCTGAATCGCATCTCGTCGCCTCCGCCTGCGCACGCTGCGTTTGCAGGCGCCTTACCTAGATGGCGCCGCCGCACTGGCGGAGGGTCGGGTCGTCCGACGGCGGCGGCGGCTGACACCATCGCGAACCGGAACGGTTATTGGAATAAGCCCATAACAGCTTACGCTATAAAACATTGTGTGTTTTTTAACATACACTGTTAAAAACAAATATATACAATCTATAATTATGTATTCCTCGGTATGACATCGCCACTCCTCGCAGCGGACACTGACTCGAACACTTAGATTTGTGCTACTTGCGAAATGTCGATCACGTTCTCAGGAAAAGTGTGCATAACGCCTGAAGGCGAGACGTTAACGCTTAATTTTTCTTTGTTACCGTCGGGGTGACTTGGTTTACACACATTTATTTCTTTCAATCTCAACAAATACTTATATTGCTTTATGCATACTCAATATATCCTTGCAGACAGACGTCCGCCTTCACGATCCTGGCCGGTATTGCCGCAATCCTAACAGTGGGCGTGGTCGCACTCGCTGTCACTTGGTATCTTTTGAAAGAGACACGTGAGTTGGTGTCTGCTTATTATCGACTAGTGTGGTTACGCAACATCACTTAATACGCTCCAATTTCTTTTCCACGCATACTGTGCCATAGCCCATGTCAAAACGTCCGAAAGCGACGCGATTGTAGGTTCATGCAGGATATATTATATATACAGTATGCGTACATATTAACGAGGAAGTATTTTTACACACTCGCATCGAGGGCGTATAGCGCAATTCCGCCTTTTGAGATGGATTACTTTCACGACAAATTGAAATGTCCGGAGAAATAAAAAAAATCCCCTAGTTACCTAGTTAATTTTTCAGTTTAAGGTACATTCCATAATTGTAAAATGAAAGCCAAGATAGTGGTGAAATCATTCTGTTTAGCAATTATACCGAGACTAGCAGCGGCTTCGACATGTCTCTCCTAAAAAAAATGGTACGAAATACTATATGAAATAAGCAGACGTCACTCACCTACCACCGGGCTTCAGTTCAAATTTAAAGCTTGAGAGACCTGTCATGATGTAATCATCGTTTGCAGCCCACTCTGCAACGACTCCCACTGGAGTCAGCAGTATTGTGAAATAAATAAATATATATATAAATACGGAATTTGCTCTAATCTGTATAATTAAGATGTAATTATTGTTTGAGCATTCTAAAGGTAATTCATGCACTTTTCGGGGTTATCTATCTATCTATCTATCTCTCTATCTATCTATCTATCTATCTATGTTTGTTACTATGAGTGTTTGTATATAACCATTTGCCCACCTACATGGGTCGCTGGGTAGTCAGTCGTCGAATGGGCAGCACATCGGGCTGCTGTGCCGAGGTAAGAGAGTTTGAAGCCAAGCATCGGACCACCCTGGGTCAGTGAGTACGCGGCAATGTCTACATGCGTTCCGCTCTTCAACGAACCTCTTAGACGCCCACGTGGGTCACTGTTGACGCGGGACTGGGTAGCTACCACTGTTCGAAGGAACTCTGACGCTGACTGGGAGCACTGGGTAGTCGCCACTCGGTCTTTAGTCTTCAATGAACCTCTTTGATACGAACTTCTTTCACTGGGTATATGCCAGTAGGCGTTGTGGCGCTCTTGAATAAACAACTTTATCGATTACTTCGGTAATTATAGTTATGTGCTGCTGGGAATGTGCTGTCCTACAATGACGAAAAATATCTCTTGAATTCATCCGTTGCTGAGTGGAATCGAGCCCACATCACAAAAGCTCATCACGAACAACACCCGACGTATTAGCAAGCTGTGCTACAAATGCACTAGGTATGCGCTGCTTTTCAATGAACGCCTTTCACCCCCATGCTTGAGCGAGCATGAATGCTTTGGATGTGTGCCGCTCTTCAATGAACCCCTCGTGAACTTTGGTCCGTGGGCACTGTTCCACTGTTTGTGCGGCCAGCAAGGGAACAATTTCCAGCATTCTCAGGTACCGGCATGCCACGCTTCTTATCATCTTGGAGGCCAAGCGCACGCTACATGGCAGTGGCGCTTTATAGCGCCGCTGCTGCACACGCCGCCTCATACACAACTGGTGTAGATGCTGACAATACGCTGCGTCGCTATATTGATTCAATTCTCAGGCATTATGGTCGACACTCATCGTGAGATGGGTTCTGTCACATTGTTTTGTGCATATATTTAAACCACTACCTCCACATTGCAACTTCAAATGTACGTAATCTCCACCTAACCCCTAAAACTAACATGACAAATAAAAAAAATACATTGCGGCAGAACCCATCTCACGATGGCTGGCAACGGTAATGAGTTTGCAATGAATCAATGTAGCGACTTAAGGTATTGCCATCGTCGAAACGAGTTATGTGCGAGGCATGTACTGCAGCGGGACTTCTGTGTCGCGCTTCCCTAAGAACCTTCGGCGCCATCTAGCGCGGCCGCAGAAAAGCCTGCTTGAACCTGGGTTCAATCCCACTCAGCCTCAGAAGGCGTCTTTTTCGTCATTGTAGAGTGGCACGTTCCCACTCTCACATAACTAGTTACCTAGTTACAACGCCCAGTGATCTCTATAGACTTAATTGCCGCGATAATGCACACACTAACGCCCAGCAGCGTGTGCTCGTGTGTACCCAAGGATTTACCGAAGTTGAGCTAACGCAAGAAAATAAATGGATAAAAAATAAGGGTCATTCAAACGAACGAAGCCATGTCCGACCTAGTATAGGCGCGGTAATGACCATTGTAACTATTTTCAATCTCCGTTCGTTGACAGAGCTCTGCTATTGTCCAACCGAACGTGCTGGCTCGTCCGTGGATTTATATGTACAATTTTTGTATATATTATTACTTTGATATTCGGATAGCAATCACGAAACACATTTAGGGTTTTCGAGCTTCGCCGTTACGACGACTTGAAAGCGGAGTTAGTCGACTTCGTATAGGGTCTTTGTTTATCCCCTTTTCAGCGCCTAATTACCTCGAAATATTAGAGGTTTCATGGCCTACTGTACTTGTAACGCCGGATGCAATTTGGGACCGGTTTTTGTAAAAAGGCATTTTTGTACAGCTTATTTGGGGTTGGGGCGTAGCGTTGTCGAAGTTATTTCTCCCGGGCATCTTTAAATCCCAGCTTTTGTGGTAACATATTCGCGTAGCACGGCGTTTTAAAACCGCGCCAGTTACCACTCGCGGCCGTTAGAGTGGCCGCTAGTTTTTAATATTCCGGATTCCTTTAACGGCAATGTCCAGCGTAACGTATAAGTTACAGGAACAACCTTTAAGATTATATAACTTACAAGCGTACTTTCTTGTGTCTAGGAGATATGTTTCTAGGAGAGCTTGGCATCATGTGTGATAAGTGCTGCTCCTTCTTTCTTAGGCAAACACTAACTATAAAGGATAGGTCGGTTCAAAGAGTTCTTGTGCTTGACGATTTTTTGCGTTAAAGTTTTTGTTTCAAAAAGTTTTCTTGCCCGCATGCCGATAGCATCCGAAAAGGAGCCGCCGGGCCCACTGGTCACTACCAAGAAGACGCCTACAACGTTGGCGACGCCACCCACGACGACAGGTAAACTGGAGATTCCTTCCAACGTGTAGTCGTAAACAACAAACATGAAAATGCTTATAGGAGGATATATATATATATATATATATATATATATATTTATACATCACTTCAAGTCAACAGACAATGACACAAACAAAAGCATAGCGTGAAGTACATTGATTGCAGTGTAGAGAGGGTAAATAAAGGGACTTTCATTTCCCTTTATTTATTAGTGCTAAATTTATATGTTAAAAAACGTGTAATTCACTCTCAGCTAAACTTGGTGTCACTATCATAGTTTCATGTGATTGTGACTGACGAAAACCGGGCGAACATATATAAATTGCATATGTATGTATGTATATATATATATATATATATATATATATATATATATATACACTGCGATGAAAAACAAAAGCATTCATTTCGCTCGACGTTGCTGCCAAATCGCATAATTATTCCTGTTCTTTACGTTAGTCTGCGTTCTTCCGACTTAAGCATCGGATCAACAGAAGTGCTTTATGCATATATACTGAGAGTTTCAGCGAACACTTTCTAAAATTTTAAAAGGTTGCTAGTGGCAGATAGCATAATTCTGCCTAGATTTAGAGCCAAGTTTTAGCGCTTCTCAGAGAAATCGTTTGGGGATAACAGCCCCAGCTGTGGTGCACAAGAATCTAGATGCTGTACAAGAACAATGAACCTTGCAACAGAGCGCTCCACAGAGGCCAGTTTGTCGCCGGAAACGACATGGTTTCTCTTCCACACGCAACCTAAACTCGAATAATTTCACTCTCCTTCCAAAATTAAAAGCACGGCACGAAGGTCCCTGGGGAGAGGCCCTGGAGCGTCGAAGTGAGCGGACGCACTGGCATCGGCTCCGTCTTTTCCGAATGTTTCCGCGGGTACTTGTTTATATTGTGGCGCAGATTTGATATCATCGGATCTGTGAAGACGAGAGGATTCGGCGGATACCTGATTTCAAGGTGGGCCACCCATTTTTTGGACTTTATTGGAACTTTTGTGCTCACGCCACGCTGGCCGAGAGCTAGCGTCTGGTAGACCTAGCGCGGCGGGACGCGCGCGTCCGGCATGGCAGCAACGCAAGTCGAAGGGGAAACGCTCCTGGAGGAGGACTTTACTGAAGACCTGGGATGGCGGACAGTGTCCAGCCGAAAATCTAGAGCTACCACGAAGCCTGGATTGGGTGATGGCGGTGCACGAAGCGAGATGCCTGAACGAAGGGGCGCAGGTGAATGGCGCAAAGGCTTGGTAATCAAGAACCGCATTGTGAAGGCATCGCGCATGCCACCGATGCCTGAAGAGCACATCAAAATAGTCATTCGCCCACGGGGTGGATTGAATTTGGAGAAAGTTAGCCCTCAACGGTGGGCAGGGCTATCGTAAAGGCAGCCGGCCTCAGTACTGAGCAGATCAGGAAGATGTTATCTGCCCTAACTTATGCAAAATATCTTGGTGGCTAGTACGCCAGAAAGGAGCAACGCTGAACGATATGTGAGGCTCAGGTCAATCAGAGTGGCGGACAAGGATTTTGAAGTGAGTGCGTACGAGACGGCCCCACACACTACGTGTAAAGGAGTCATTCGCAATGTGGACATTATGGATGGCCCTGCGGCACTTGAGCGAACATTGTTAACGATCGCAATCCGCTGGCTATGGCGGTCAAAAGAATCAAGAATACAGGATCTGTTATCATTGTTTTCGACGGGTTAAGAGTGCCCAATTTTGTCAGATATGGGCCAACCCTGGTCCGGTGTTACCTGTATCGAAAGCAGGTGGATGTATGCTATGTGGTGTGGCAAGCTTGGACATCGGGCGGATGTCTGTCCTGCGCCCGATTGTCTTCAGTGCCGAGGATGTGGGGCTCGGAACCCCGAAGAGGATCATAACTGTGTGCCTTGTTGCAAGCTTTGT